>NC_056606.1:252195-255215 GCF_018340385.1 Cyprinus carpio | reverse complement strand
AAAAAGATTATTTCCAAAATACATACCAATTAGTGAGTATAAACGAAAACACCCACGTGAACATAAACTGTAGAAAATAAATCACATAAAAGATTATTTCAAAATACATATGAATATTAAAGTTACTGCTTTTACTAGCTGCTTTCTACTAATTTGTTCTATAAAAACAGAAAATCATTCATCTTAATGCTTTTTTTGTATGGCTATATTTTGTTTTTGTCAATAGTAAATATTATGGTTAACAACTCATAAAATTTTGTCATCATTATATAGTTTATGTATTATAATTCGTTAAAAAAAATTATTTATCAACTCACATAGTTATCATTCATCACTGCTTAAAAATGTAAGTTGACAAATAAACTCATGATTAAGCATGAAATAAGATACAGAATCAGTAAATTCGATTTTAATGTGGGAACTAATCATTAAACATTTGTAATCATTCAAAAAGTATTGCCTCTTTCATAATGTTGTTCAAATGAAGGCCACAATGCTAATGTTATCCACACGCTTTTTAAGCCACAGGATAAAGCAAATACTTCCAATATCTGTTCAAAGATTTGAAAATGTTTCATTTATGTGCATAAATATAAAATGCATATACATGCATTCTATTTTCATAAACTTTAATAAAGCCCAATATACTATTTATGCAAAAACTGTAATCTCTTAAGTACCATTACTTTTTTCTTATTTTAATAGTATTGACAACATATTTCTCAAGTTATCACACATAAAGTGAAGAAAGGAAACTATATTAGTTATGTATTTTCATATTGTCAATATAATAGTACTCACATAAGGATTCATAAGCTGTTGTGATAGCCTAGGCTTTTTATTAGAACAGAAAACAGCAAGGGTCCACAGAAAAATACTGCTGTAGGTATTTTATTTTTTATTTTTTTTTTTTTTTTTTTTTGCAGCAAGGCAGCTCAAGAACGTTGGACACACAAGTAATGTAGCTCTTTTGCCCCAAGGCCAAGCCAACATCAAAGTTAGTTCACTAACTTTACATTCTAGTTATTATTATTCTTCTGAGACTAAATTTCTGACTGCTACTCCTCCTAGAGCTTTAACTCTACAGACTACAAACTCAGCCCAGATCTTAAGACCTATCTGACTCGAGTTGCTATATCTTTTCTAACTGACCAGACTTATGGTTTTCATAAAAATGAAGATTAAATATAATAAAAATCCCATAGACTTACATTGAAATGTCTCTGCTCATCTGAACATTCCGTCAAACTCCAACTGTCAAAATTCAAATCTGAACACACTGAAACCCATTAGACTCAATCAGACTTCCCTTCTATGTGCTATTTCTAACCCATTCAAACTCATTCAAACTCATCTATCTATCTATCTATCTATCTATCTATCTATCTATCTATCTATCTATCTATCTATCTATCCTCTGACTATTTCTATCTATCTATCTATCTATCTATCTATCTATCTATCATGCTAAAACATGTTAGTAACTTGCTAATCATGACAGCAACATGCTACCGACATGCTAGTTGCATGCTAATCATGCTAGCAACTAATCACTGCAACTCTGCAACTACAATGCATCGTCATTTGGATTACTGTGGTACTGCTCTTTGACACATCTGCAATAAATTATTATGATTAAGTTACATGTGTCTATCTGTTATGTTTCTCTTATAGACTGTATACTTTATACACTCACTCTTTATTGGTTGATTTGTTACAAAAATTCAATGCAATACGTTTTTATTGCACAGTTATATGATTTGTGGGTTTTAAGTCTGATTTTCTATTCAGTTTAATGTACTTTATTGGCATAGTTTGTGTGTACATTAAGCATGTCACAAAATGAATAATATATAGTAATACACAATGCAATAATATGAAATATTAAGAATCTGTATTCTCAAACATCAACATAGTGTGGGCCCAGATCAGGCCCACATCTAGCCCACGTGAAATCCATGTGGGCCAAATGTGGGCCGGATCTGGGCCAAAACTGCTTGCTGGGTTGGGTCTGGGCTATATAAGCCTCAGGTTTGGCTCAGATTTGGGGATTCTGGTTTACTTAAGGCTGAGAATTGGTACCAATAATAAAACCTGTTTTGGCCCAGTTCATCATTAGTGTAGAGTGTGTAAAGAAAGGGAGAGAGGACACAGCCTTGAGGAGCTCCAGTGTTAGTTATGGTGGTATCCGATGTGACAGACCCTATCCTCACAGCCTGTGGCCTGTTGCTCAAGAAACTGTGAATCAGATGGGTCTAATGAGGATTCTGGCGTTCAGGCTTCGTAGTTTTTTAATCCATCTGATGGCGTTGGTTGTATTTAAGCTGAGCTTAAGTCACAAAAGAACTGCAGCAGGGTGCCAGGTACTTAGGAATCTGAAAAGGAGAAGAGAATAAAAGAAGACCTCTATACTTACCATCCTCAATCCCTCGCCTTAATTTCTCAAACCAACTAATGTTTG
This sequence comes from Cyprinus carpio, assembly GCF_018340385.1. Taxonomy (NCBI): domain Eukaryota; kingdom Metazoa; phylum Chordata; class Actinopteri; order Cypriniformes; family Cyprinidae; genus Cyprinus; species Cyprinus carpio. The sequence goes on along the minus strand of NC_056606.1, from coordinate 252,754 downwards.
GTCCAGCTGGATTGACAGTTGACAAGATGGTGCATGGAATCAGTTTTCATAACATTTTGCTTGCTATAAATTCGCCAAGAAACAACTAAGTCTGTAATGGTTGAGCTCTGATGGACGGGGTTTCTGGCTGGCAGAGGAATGATGGTGGACTTTTTCCATAGGGGTGGGCCACATCGCATACTGTATGACCATGCATTATGGAACAAGAACCGAGAGTTCCATTGCACAAAGCTTGAGCACCCTGGCAGGGATGTCAGTCTCGCCCCATGGTCAGTTTATTTTTACACCTACCAGCTCCCGTCGAACATCCGCTAACCTCTAAAAAGGAGTGAGCACGTAGATCTGGAAGGGAGAGCGTTAAGTAGCTCATTGCAGACAGCTGAATAAATCGAAGTGATGCCAAATCTGAGCAGAAGGGCTGCGCTGGCGCTATTTGCAAATGTTGTAAGTTAGAAATAGTGCTATGATCTGTGTTTCCCATTCTGTCCCCGCTTCAATATTTTTATTATTTTTGAAGGCTTGTTTTGTGTTCATTGTAGAAAACTCATGTTCTATTTTC
>NC_056606.1:250021-251805 GCF_018340385.1 Cyprinus carpio | reverse complement strand
ATGTCCAGTGTGCATATGACGCTGTGTATTTTTATGTTGGTGCACCAGCGCTTGTTTATAAAAACACATAGTCCTGTCAGCCCGGACGGTCAGGAAGTTGTCCAAGTTGATCCGAGATGGATTCATCGAGCCAGGATTCAGTTAATGCGATGATACACGCGTCCCTGAAAAGTCTCTCCCCCTGACACTTGGCATGAAGTTGATCCATCTTATTCCGGAGGGAACGTACATTGGCCAATATGATAGAAGGTAATGGAGGTCTAAAAGGACCCCTTCTTAAGCGGGCACGGACCCCGCCACGGCTGCCCCTTTTCCTCGGTCGGATCTCTGGAGGGATGTCAGCCGGTTTTTCGTTGCATAGAATAGATGACCAGAGTCGCAGAAGCTCATCCCAGCTGTAGGTGAGTAGTGCGCCTCTGGTAACATCTGGCTGTAGTGGCGTGAGCGCGGTGCCATTCTTGATAATCCACAAAATCGCAAGGGTAATCCACAGCACTTTCAGCATTATGTCGTTGCTTGACTTAACCATACACAATTGACAAAGACTTAATAACAAATAACTCAAATAAATGACGAAAAACTAGACAAAAAACTAGACAGAGCCAGAGAAGTAACGTGAGCTGACATGACAGACGTGTTGTCGCAGCAGAGCATGCGCCATATGGATTTATTATATGGATATTGGACTCTATTGGACTCAAACACAGCAAATGTATAGTTAGTGTATCCCTGGTGGTCCCACTTATTTGCCACCTGTGACATATATTTCATATATTGCCCAGCCCTTTTAAGAGTTGTTTCTTCAGTGTATGTTGAATTTTAGGTTTTGTCTATTTTGTGTATAATCAACTAGTTACTATTTTTGTGGTTGTCTTGTTTATCTAAATATTATAAAGGTGTCCAAGTTTGAGGCTTTGGGTGTGGAAACGGCCATTTTATCATTTGACTGGACTTACCCTCAAGAAGCCATCCTTTTATAGAAGGAACCAATTGGAAGCCATTTGGAAAGCAGCTAAGGAGATTTCATTAGAAATAAGTAAGTTACATTGGCAGTGGTTGTGTTTCTCCACTTGTTTGGGCAGACAATTTGGCTCTATGTAAATTGGGGAAAATAAATTAACTAAAGAAAAATACATGCCTACATGTGAGTCTTGTATAGTGCTGGGCCATTGCATCTCTCCCTGTCCCTTCACCCCAGCCATGGTTCTGCTCAAGGTTTCTGCCTCATAAAAGGAAGTTTTTCATCACCTCTGTCTCCTAGTGCTTGTTCATGGTGGGAATTGTTGGGACTCTGTTAATAAATCAGTCCTTTGGCAAATAAACACATAGTTAGGGAGAATATGATAATTAACCCAGTAAAATATGCTAAATATTACTCCCTAGATACTAGATATTATAAAGGTATTGTCGGCTACTTAAGGAAGACAATTTGTTTTAACTCGGTGGATTTATAGTTCATCCAGTGCTTTTAGCTCCAAGTACTGCGTGAAGAAATGAACACGAAAAAACAAACTGATTCTTTCGCTAAAACTGGGTGGGGTGTCAATGTGCATGGTGGTGATGGTGATAATGCTGAAGAAGAAGACAAACATATGTGACCCTGGAGCACAAAAGCAGTCATCAGAGCACAGGTATATTTGTAGCAATAGCCAGCAATATGGGGTATGGGGTTTTATGCCAAAAATCATTATGATATTAAAGATCATGTTCCTTGAAGATATTTTTGTAAATTTCCTACCGTGAATATATCAAAACTTAATTTTTGATTAGTAATATGCATTGCT
>NC_056606.1:245722-249077 GCF_018340385.1 Cyprinus carpio | reverse complement strand
ATCCTCAGATGCATCTGACTCCACAGGAGGTGGCGGGTGAGTTGCGACATGCGACGGGAGCATAAACCGCCTTGCCGGTTGATATACACAATGGACGCAGTGTTGTCCGTGCGGACCAGAACGTCCCGACCCTGAATACACAATCTGAGGTGGCACAGGGCAAGGCATACTGCTAGCAACTCGAGGCAATTGATATGCCAATGCAGTTGGGGGACCCGTCCAAACCGCTGACACTGCGGGCCGAGGCATCTGTGAATATCACCCGTGACCACGGGCTGAAGGTTCTGTGGCAGGTCAGTATAATCTGAACCTGGTGAGTGCTGCGTTGCCATGCCTACCTCGGGACTCGGCCATGAAGCAAGTGCAGAAGCGGTCTCATATGGAAGGCAGAAGCCACCTCCCCACCAGCTCTGTAAGTACTGCCAGTTAGACCTGACGAATGCCCACAGGCTGTTGAGGGGAGACACGGGACAAGTGGAAACGGCTTTTGGACACATTTGCATGGCCACAGTCATTCCACCAAGGGAATGCTTGTGTACCCCAAGCGGCTCAAGGGTGGTGAGAGCGGAGGAACTACCAGATTTGTTTCGGGCAGTAAAAGGTGCCTTCCACGATCTTTTAAGCTCCTCATGCACTTCCAGGAAGAATGGCACCAGAGGGGGCGCTGCCACCACGAAAAACCACTCGTCTAACCTCGAAGAATTGGGACACGGTGGATTTTTTTGATTCCACATGAGCCCGACATTCTCAGCGGCCCAGGAAAGCATAGCAATCATCTCTAGGTCTGGCTCGGATAATGCTGCCACACCCAAGGGGGCAACGCAGCCAAGTCATCATCCCCGGAGAGAGAGAGCCCACCCTCTGATGCAGCGATTGATATCTGGTCTCGAGGTGGCAAACTAAAGGAAACGGCTAGCTTTCTCCACTCTGTAGAGAGGCCAGACCATCTCTCTGGCTGCCCTACTGGCTACGGAGTGCTTGTGGGATGACAACCTCCATCTGAGGAAGCCACCACCGTTGTCAAATTACCTCTGACTCCACCAGAAGCAGCATCGCCCCGGTTGCTGAGACAAACACTGGATCGCGGCAGGCAGAGGGACCCCACCACGTTTGTATGCTTGATGCCCAGACACGTGAAACAGTGATCTTGACCGTACTGAGGCGCCAGATAGCAACCACATCCAGAAACACACAGGTGATAAGACATCTTCATAAAGACGCGATCACCTGTGTTGTTCTTTTAGAGAAATGCTCTTTTGTGCTGCTCTGCCGTAACTCCCATACTCGTTGGCTCTCTAGAACCACTCGTTCATAGAAAGCAGTAGTAACGTACTACCACTCGGCTCCGAAGTGAAAGGATGAATGATGCGATGCACTTGCTGCCTCTTATACTCACACTGTGATCAGCAGCAACTGGATGCAATAATCGCATGCAAATGTGCAGTGGCTTGTTTAGTTACACTCGAAGGAGATTGGTCTCTCTGGCAAGATCCCAATTCTTCGGTCACCAACATGACGTCGAAAGTGACTGACTGAAAGGGAACCAATAGCATGAAGACAAGAGGGCAAGGGCAGCATGACACTAACAGCATGAAACAATTACAAAAAACAAAAAACATGAACATGACAAAACCCAAAACCATACAACCATACATCAATGGAAAAATTAAATCAGTTTCAAACATCAGTACATCATACATCAGTTTCAAAATAAATAAATAAACCAGATTTGTGACAAGATGGTTTTCTCATCAACATTCAGTATGATTAATCAGCATGTTAAGAGTGAAGAAAAGTATTTGTGCATGACAAGGAAAGACAATTTAAACTTTGAAATTAAAAGACAGCTTAAAATGCAAAATTCTGCTCATGATTAGTGATTAGATTATTATGTACTTTGCTTTTAGTAGATACTTATTTTAAGCACAATATAAAAATGTTTTAGACTTCAAGAGGAAAACCCTGAACCCATACAGTATCTTTTTCTTTTCTTTTTTTCTCATGGCCTTCAGCCATATCTAAATGTAAAATTAATAATAGCCTGATAAAACATCTGATCTATTATTCATATAATTTTGGCTCATCTGATGAAATATAAAAAAATAAATTAAAAAAAACTGTAGAAAAATTCTCAGACTCCATTGCTTTGACTCTTGGGTCCCGAAAAAAACCTTGAGAATGTCTGAAATAATGAAATTCAGTGCAAAGCCATTGCTCTGGATAAAAGCATCTAATAAATGCAAACAAACAAACAAAAGAAATAAATTCATTAGAGGCATTTTAATGTTCATTAGGAAAAAGAAAGGTTTGAATGTGTTGCAAACTTTGGTTTAAAACATTTCATACTTTAAAAAAATAAAACAGCTGATATAGTTTGTACTCCAACAGCTAAACACTATACTAAATGTTGACAATCACATGAAATAAAATTCAAACAGTTACATCATTAGCATTACTTTGAACAGACAGAAAATCTACACACATTTCTATTCCTTTCTTTGGAACCATTCAAAGAGACATTTTTTTAGACAATTTTTTTGTGCTGATCTTCGTAAGTTTGTAATAAATAAATAAATAAATTAATTAATTAAAATAAAAACTTTAAGAAGAACATGGATTGTAAGCATACTGTAGAACTGGTTAGATATACTGCACAAAACTCTGGCTGTGAAACAATTTACAGAAAATTACGTTTCTACAATATTTAGTAGTAGCTTGTCAGTGATGACTGTCAGTTTATGTGCATATGGCAGAAATGTTTGGAAAAAAATCAATAAAATACATAAACAAACAGACGATTAACACTATTAACAGTCTCAGGGTTAGCATCATCTGAGGTACTCTGAGGGGCTGGCATCATCTCTTCTCAGGTGTTCTGGATCCAGACTGGAGCTTGTGTAAATCCTAGTTACCACATGATGTAAATCCCCTGGCAAAACAGAGAAACAAATAGAGACATAATTAGCGTAGCTGCTGATCCAGCCAAGTAAAATTAATTAGTTTAACCCATGCTAAAGAATAATAATGCGCATTTGATCAGATATAACTGCAGTCCAAAATTATGAGATGCATTATTTGAATGCTTGGCCAAAGAGGTGTGTTTTTAATCTAGATTTAAACAGAGAAAGTGTATTTGAACCCCGAACATTATCAGGAAGGCTATTCCAGAGTTTGGGAGCCAAATGCTAAACAGCTCTACCTCCTTTAGTGGACTTTGCTATCCTAGGTACTACCAAAAGTCAAGTGTTTTATGACCTTAGGGAGCGTGATGGATTGTAGCGTGGTAGAAGAGTAGTTAGGTATGCAGGAGCTAAACCATTAAGGGCCTTATAAGTAAGTAATAATATTTTGTAAC
>NC_056606.1:241057-245437 GCF_018340385.1 Cyprinus carpio | reverse complement strand
TGTCTAGTTGTAATTTGTAATCTACTAGATTCTGTGTAATGTTTTTTGTTGTTGTTGTTGTTTTTTATAACACATTTCATACACAATGATAATTCAAAGTGCTTTACATAAAAGAAAAGAAAATAATAATAATAATTAAAAATAATAATAATCACAACAATAAAACAGGGAATTTTTTAAACTTTGAAAATGATTTAAAAAATGATTTAAGAAGTTTAAAATGAGTTTATAACAGTTAAGAATAGAAAATGATTCTACATAAAATATAGTGCAATCAGTGCGGACATTGCTCAGTGATCATTCAATAAATGCACAGCTAAACAGATGAGTTCTGAGTCTGCATTTAAACGTGACTAATGTTTTAGCACATCTGATCTCTTCTGGAAGCTGATTCCAACTGTGGGCAGCAAAATAACTAAAAGCAGACTCCCCTTGTTTTGTGTGAACCCTTTGTATTTCTAACTGACTCAGTGAACCTGTCTGTTATGTGTTTCGGTCCTAGGCCATTGAGTGATTTATAAACAAGTAAAAGTACATTAAAATCAATCCTAAATTTAACTGGAGGCCAGTGTAAGGACCTGAGGGCTGGTGTGATATGATCAAATTTTCTGGTTCTAGTCAGAATCCTGGCAGCAGTGTTCTGGATGAGCTGCAGCTGTGTAATGGTCTTCTTGTGAAGGCCGGTGAGGAGACCATTCTAGTAGTCCACCCTGCTGGTGATAAAGGCAAGAACAAGTTTTTCCAAGTCTTGACTGGAAATAAAACCTCCAATTCTTGCAATCTTTTTTAGATGATAGTATTCTGATTTAGTTACTGCTTTGACATGACTACTGAAACTAAGGTCTGTCTGCAGAATCACACCAAGATTCCTGACTTAATTTTTAGTTGTTAGACCCCTAAAGGTCCAGGTATGCATTCACCTAGAGAACTCCAATTTTGTTTCCAAATGGAATGACTTCACTTTTCTCCTTGTTTAACTGAAGAAAGTTCTGGCACATCCAACTGTTAATTTGATTAATGCATTGGCAGAGGGAATCAATAGGGCTGTAGTCATGGGGATAAGGCTAGGTAAATCTGGATATCATCAGCATATCTGTGATAGGCAATTTGGTTCTTTCTCATTATTTAACTTAGTGGGAGCATATACAGGCTAAACAAGAGCGGTGCAAGAATTGAGCATTGTGGGACTCCGCATGTCATGGATGTCCACTTAGACTTATGCTCTCCTATACTCACATAATAACCTCTCCCTTCTAAGTATGACCTGAACCATTTGATTACCATCCCAGAGAGCCAGTTTTCCATTCTCTCTAGAAGTATGTTATGATCGACTGTGTCAAATGCAGCACTGAGATGTAGTAGTACCAGCAATGATAATTTGCCAGAATTAGAATTTAAGCGAATATCATTTATTATCTTAATGAGCGCTGTCTCTGTGATGTGATGTGGTCGGAAACCAGATTGAAAATGGTCCAGGTATCTATTTGAGTTTAAGTATTTGTTCAGCTGATTAAAGACTACCTTTTCAATAATCTTGCCTATAAAAGGAAGATTTGATATTGTTCTATAATTGCTCAAAATGCTGTTATCAAGATTGCTTTTTTTTTAGGAGGGGCTTAACAACTGCAGTTTTCAGGGGCCGTTTGGAAACGTCCCAGAAAGAAGTGAGGCATTCACCACTTTTAAGAGATCTGCCTCCAAACAGTTAAGCGCCCTTTTGAAAAAAATATGTGGGAAGTGTGTCAAGATAGCAGGTTGACGATTTTAGGTGCTGCACTATGGCTTTCAAAATTTGTGGTCATCGATGTAACATCGATGTAACATCAAAACATGTTATCAGTCAAAACATTTTGGCTTCTTTTCTCCAATATTCTTTTATCCAGTTACAGCTGGATGCCTCTGTCCAAATAAGGGATTTCATGGTGCATCACAAGTTATTACTTCTAGTAATCAATTTTGGACTTTCTGCGAAAGAGCACACGCCGGTGTCCGGTGTGAACGAAACATACATAACATCTCACTGGTCAGAGCAGGGCGCAAACTTGCGTCACTGTGCCTCTTCTAGGAACTCAACCATGACTAACAGGCACTGGCCTTGGCACAATGGATAGCGCATTGGACTTCTAGGCAAATCTAGCGATGTGGTTCATGTAAATATTATAAAGCTTGGTTGATATTTGTTAGAAAACATTTTGCAGATCCCAGGTCAAATTACTCTTCATCCTGAACAATTGTCAATGAAAACGTGACTCTCCATGCAAATAACTTTTCTTAGATTTTTCAGTATTTGTGTAAATGTATTTGACATGCATCATTAGCTTAACAAATTCATGAATATGCAAACATAAGTGTGTTTGCATTTGTTACTGCAGTAAAAACTACATGGGTTAATAAAACATCATCCGATCTCCTAAAAAACTTTACATAAACCCAGAGCTCATTTGTCACTGTCTGTTTTAAACTAAACAAATGAAGAGGAGAGAGAGTTCAGCAAGGAAAAATCCTGTCAGCATTCACTCATCCTCATACAGAAACTGGACAAAAGAAGCATCATGAAGCTTTTGATAAATTATCTTTACATAATCATATAAATATTTAAAAAAAGAAAACAGTATGACTCAAGCACTATGTTCCAGATCATCTGAACCCATCTAAACAATCACAGGAAAAGTTAAGACTACACATACATTACACTAAATATATTTATGCCATTAAACAATTATTCAAATAACTCTGAACTATATTTATGCCATTAAACAATTTTTCAAATAACTCTGGACTATATATACACATATATATATATATATATATATATATATATATATATATATATATATATATACAGGAGATTTCCTGGAAAGGGAGCAGTGTGGGGAGTTTTAATGAATAATAATCAGCTTGGTGAAATTTAAAATAAATCTCAGCATAGGCCATTTACCAAGCTTTGATGACTGATGATCCGAAAAATACAAAAATAAAAAAAAGTTAAAAGTTAAGTATTAAAAAGAATAGTTGAACATAAGTAAAATATATCGTTTACCTTGTTACTGCCTTGAATTATTATTTTGGAATAAATGTAAAATGCTTAAAAACTTGATGAGGTTCATACTTGGCTTTAATAAATAGAATACTGATTACATTGTTAATGCATCATCTGTCTCCTAATAGAAGTGGATTGTAATTACTTAGCACCTCAGTATTTGAACGAGCTCTTGTTACATTATAGTCCTCCACGTCCGCTCCGTTCTCAAAACTCTGGCAATTTGATAATACCTAGAATATCTAAGTCAACTGCGGGCGGCAGATCCTTCTCCTATTTAGCGCCCAAACTCTGGAATAACCTACCTAACATTGTTCAGGAGGCAGACACACTCTTGCAGTTTAAATCTAGATTAAAGACCCATCTCTTTAAGCTGGCTTACACATAACATACTAATACACTTTTAATATCCAAATCCGTTAAAGGATTTTTAGGCTGCATTAATTATTTAAACCCGGAATACTTCCCATATCACCTGATGTACTTGCTACATCATTAGAAGAATGGCATCTACACTAATATTAGTCTGTTTCTCTCTTATTCCGAGGTCACCGTAGCCACCAGATCCAGTCTGTATCCAAGTCAGATGGTCACTGCAGTCACCCGGATCCAGTATGTATCCAGATCAGATGGTGGATCAGCACCTAGAAAGGTCCTCTACAGCACCTCTACAGCCCTGAAAGACAGCGGAGACCAGGACTAGACCCCCAGAGACAGATCCCCTGTAAAGACCTTGTCTCAGACAACCACGGGGACAAGACCACAGGAAACAGATGATTCTTCTGCACAACCTGACTTTGCTGTAGCCTGGAATTGAACTGCTGGTTTCGTCTGGTCAGAGGAGAACTGACCCCCCGACTGAGCCTGGTTTCTCCCAAGGTTTTTTTCTCCATTCTGTCACTGATGGAGTTTTGGTTCCTTGCCGCTGTCGCCTCTGGCTTGCTTAGTTGGGGACACTTCATTTACAGCGATATCGTTGACTTGATTGCAAATTATTGCACAGATACCATTTAAACTGAACTGAGCTGCATGATGACATCACTGAATTCAATGATAAACTGCCTTTAACTGTCATTTTGTATTATTGACACACTCTTTTCCTAATTAATGTTGTTCAGTTGCTTTGACGCAATCTTTTTTGTTTAAAGCGCTATATAAATAAAGATGACTTGACTTGACTACTTTTCCTAATTAATGTTGTTCAGTTGCTTTGACGCAATCTTTTTTGTTTAAAGCGCTATATCAAGACAGCATTGACAATACTATCTGTAAGCGCATGTGTAAAGTCAGTGCAGGCAGCAGCTTAGTGGCTATTAACTACAATAAACTGTTCAAAATGT
>NC_056606.1:240128-240986 GCF_018340385.1 Cyprinus carpio | reverse complement strand
ATTCATCTTCACTTCAAAAGTGTATAGGTATCATTTCGTGTCTCATCTGTATTTTCAGCTGCTGCTCTTCCAGATGTTCAGCTTTCTCCCGACAGACCAACACTGAAAATGAGAGGCTTAAAAATAAAATAAAATAAAATAAAATAAAATAAAATAAAATAAAATAAAATAGTCTACATTTTTCAACAGTTTTACTCAAATAGGAATGAAATCAACTTTTATTCATGGAAAAACTCTGGATTACCAGTTTTACCATGGACTACATGGGAGTAATAGGACATGACTGCACATGGCTGAACTGTTTGTTAGACTGTTTGTCATCTGCTCTTCTACTCTGCAGCTTCGTATACCAATTCTGGCTGGTTTGGCCTATATTTTTCAACAGTTTTATTCTGAGGAGTAGAAATCATTAATCTTCTGGTGAAAAACACAGGAATTTCAGTTTTACACCCATGTTCTGAGACAAAGGAAATGTAAGCTCATTGCTGATTTGTTTGAGGTTTTTCCATTTGATTATGAATATCAATTTAAACTACTTCATTTCAACTTAAAGGACAAATACAATCAACAAAATCAAGACCAAAGTCAAAAACCAAATACTAACTTCAGAAACAAAATGTTTTCATATGGGTACTTTGTATGTGGTTTTTTTGTTTCCCTTTTGGTCAATGTCTGAGCATGACTGAAGATGAAACATCAAGTATCCCTGTCCATGCTTCACCTATGACTAGTATATCAATGCTGAACTTTTATGGGCATGGATATCATGTTATTTAACTTGTTGGCAATGTGATCAAGAACGTCTCGGTTACGTATGGTAACCCTCGTTCCCTGAAGGAGGGAACGGAGACGCCACGT
>NC_056606.1:236145-236784 GCF_018340385.1 Cyprinus carpio | reverse complement strand
TTACATTACAAACAAGGTTAAACAACGCATAAAAGGCAGAAGGAAAGGACATGATCTGAAAGTTCTGTTCTTTTTGCCCCTGCTAAGTGGTGATATACAGCTAAACCCAGGCCCTTCAGCTAACATCAATTTGGGATTGTCTGTTGATATGCAGTCTGAAGGGTGTCTGGTGGACACACATGGTGTTGAAGTGGTGAGGCCTTCTACAGGCCTTGCACAAGTCAGTGGCTCCTTCATGGAATTTAAACAGAACTCAGTCACTGCTGGAACAGCAGAAGTGTGGAAAAGTGACATTATGCCTAAAGTGGAACAATTGTCACCAAAACCACATATTGGTAAAGGAATTTTTGGTCATGCAGCATATATATATATTGAAATATAATATGTAATGGGAATAATATATGATGGGAAGACCTCAAAGGTAGGCTAAGGTAAATAATGTTAAGCTGTTATCTTGTTAAGCTTGTTATTTTATGAAACAGAATTGTTTTATTACAAAGGACCCAGGAAAGTTATTTTTACACAGAAGACAAAAACTTCAATCTAATTAGCTAAGTAAAATGTTATATTATAATATATCAGGATTGCCAATATTGGTTGCCTGGCTGGAGTGAAATGCATGAATTTTATATATATATA
>NC_056606.1:234313-236100 GCF_018340385.1 Cyprinus carpio | reverse complement strand
CAGGAAAATTCACTTTTCATTCATGAAGATGAAAAAAATTGCCAAAAAATTGTGTCTCCTGGTAGAAATCAAAGACTTTTAAGATGAAAATGACATGCAATTACCATTATAACCAATAGATGACAGCACAGGATCATTCATCAGTTCAGTTGCCATTTCCATTCCCTAGTTTGTGTCATGACTTAGATGACTTATAAAATTACAATTATCCGCTTTTTTTTTTTTTTTACTGTACTAAAGTATGAATAAACAAGTTAAATAATAATGGTATAATAATTAAATAATAATGCATTAAGTAATTTATCTTTTACTGGTAGAAGCTGCTAAATATATTTAGCCAGCAGACTTGGTGCCACTGTAGGTTTGTTACTCTAAATTTACTCAGCATCACTTATTGCAAAGTTCTGTTTTGACATCGACTTGTCAGATAATTAATTCCGTCCATTGCTACAATATTTATAACTGTAAATCATAGCAATGACTCGTGGAACACATTAGCTGATTCACTCGCTAATTTTTTACACTCGCGTTTGTCATTCCTGAAACAGAATCAGAATCAGAATGAGCTTTATTGCCAGGTATGTTTTCCCATTTTAGGAATTTGTCTTCATGGCAGAAGCTTCTGCAGTGAAACAGAATGACAGCAACAGAACAAAAACACAGATAATAAAAGAAAGAAAAAATAGAACAAGTAAATAAGGAATAACAATATATAAATTGTCAGTTGTATGTGCAGGTATATTACAATAGACCGTTTTGTATGTACAGGTATATTATGTGCAAATCTGAAGTGTAGACTAAATATGTGTGTTAGACAAAAAAGTGTATGTGTGTATAAATAGCGGTGTGTGTGTTCCACAGTTATTGTCAAGTGTTCATGAGATGGATTGCCTGAGGGAAGAAACTGTTCCTGTGTCTGGCCGTTCTGGTGCTCAGAGCTCTGTAGCGTCGGCCAGATGGCAACAGTTCAAAGAGGAAGTGTGCTGGATGTGAGGGGTCAAGAGTGATTTTGCACGCCCCTTTGCTCACTCTGGATGAGTACAGTTTTTGAAGAGAAAGGAGGTTTGTACCAGTGATTCGCTCAGCAGTCCGGACTACCCTCTGTAGTCTTCTGAGGTCAGATTTGGTAGCTGAGCTGAAATAGACAGTTATAGAAGTGCAGAGGACGGATTCAATGATGGTGGAGTAGAACTGTTTCAGCAGCCCCTGTGGCAGGTTGAATTTCCTCAGGTAGCGAAGGAAGTACAACCTCTGCTGGGCCTTTTTCACAATGGAGTCAATGTGAGTGTCACACTTTAGGTCTTGATAGATGGTGGTGCCCAGGAACCTGAATGACTCCACTGCAGTCACAGTGCTGTTCATGATGGTGAGTGGGGGGAGAGCAGGGGGGGTTCTCCTGAAGTCCAGTATCATCTCCACTGTTTTGAGCGTGTTGAGCTCCAGGTTGTTGAGACTGCACCAGACAGCCAGCTCCTTAACCTGTTAGCCAGCAACCCCCATTATGGAACTCACAGCTGAAAGTGCCCTACCTAACTTAGAATTGTAACAGTTCCTTACTTCAGTGTCTTACCCACATAATTTTGGTGTCTTTGGAAAGTAGACCCTGTGGGCTTTACTTTTCATCAACCAGAGTTGATAATGCTTAAAAATATTAAAAGTTATAGACACTGAAGTGTCTTTAATTTTTTTTACCACACTGATTTTTTTTCCATTTGATAAAAAATTACATGAAATCAGTCCTGGAGCAATCTAGAAAAGTAATGGGTTGAAAGTCAAATGTCTCATGA
>NC_056606.1:233474-234222 GCF_018340385.1 Cyprinus carpio | reverse complement strand
CAGAAAAATACAATAAGAATAATTTGAGTAAGGAAAATAAATAAGAAAAATAAAAAGATTTAACTTTGTATGCAATATACAGAACATCCTGAGATTGCTAGAAATGCAGCATTTACAATGAATTGTGGTCATATAGTCAATTATCACGTGCTGATGTGCTAATGGCCAGTTATAGAGATGGTAATCATATAAATGCGCCATAAAGTCAATAATCGAACTCTATTCATATAGACGGCGTTCACATTGATAGCTGTGATTACACGGTAATAACGTGCTGATTTGCGCTCAAACAAATGGTAATCATGCAGATACAGGCACATTCAACATAAAACACACTCACACATATATAAAAAATGTTGAAAAATAAAACACTAAAGAAAAAGGGCGATCGCTAAGTTCCACCTCCATCAGATGACAGGTGTGTCAGAGCACGCGTCACGAGCCGTCACTAGAGAGCGCCAGAATTCAAACAATCTTCCGCCTATCTTTCACTTTTTTTTTGGTGGATCGTCTCATTCTGTTTGTTATATTATACTGTGACACTGTATATGACACTGTAATTGCCTGTTACGCCCAAAACACACCCATTACTCATTAAGAGTATAGGGACAACACGTTTTCCCATCGTTAAACTAGCAAAAGTGGATTCGGACACACCCTGAGGGCACCTGCGCCATGCACTTTAGAACATGCACTTACATTGTTAAAATAGGGCCCTTAGAGTTACTTGTCTTTTCTTTTCTTTTTT
>NC_056606.1:232628-233420 GCF_018340385.1 Cyprinus carpio | reverse complement strand
AAAAGTCATAATAAAGACATTTCTAATCTTGCAAAAGATTTATATTTCAGATAAATGCTGTTCTTCTCAACTTTCTATTCATCAAAGAAACCTGAAATACTCAGCTGTTTTCAACACAATGAGCTGCAAATCAGAATATAAGAATGATTTCTGAAGGATCATGTGACTGGAGTAATGATGCTGGAAATTCAGCTTTGAAATCACAGGAATAAATTACATTTTAAAATATATTCAAATAGAAACAGTTATTTTAAATAGTAAAATATTTCACAATATTACTGCTTTTGCTGTAATGCAGGCTTGTTGAGCAAAAGACACTTCTTCAAAAACATTAAAAATCTTACTGTTCAAAAACTTTTGACTGGTAGTGTAGTTACACTAACTTACTACATTTTAGACAGGGTAACTTGTAATCTGTAACCTTCCCAACACTGGATATCACATAACTTAACTAATAAAATCACTTACAGATTTGCAAATCACAGCTTTTATGTCCTTTGATATTTCCATCTGTCAGAAATACATAAGGGTCCAATTTTATTTTTTTTTTTTTACTGAGATTTATACATCAGAATTGAGATTCATCTAAAATCTGAATAAATAAGCTTCCCATTGATGTATGGTTTGTTAGGATAGGACAATATTTGGCTGAGATTATACAACTATTTGAAAATCTGAAGTCTGAGGGTGCAAAAATTAAGTTTGGATATATTTAAAGTAGGATATTTTCAAAATATCTTCATGGAACATGATCTTTACTTAATATCCTAATGATTTTTTGCATAAAAGAAA
>NC_056606.1:230015-232541 GCF_018340385.1 Cyprinus carpio | reverse complement strand
GCAAATATACCTGTGCTACTTATGANNNGGTTTTGTGCTTTGAAATTTCTATAAATACATCATCTGACATTGTATAGCAACACATTTTATATAAGGGTAAATTCAGGTAAATGAAGCCAGTTTTTGACACCAAAAGGAATATGAAAAGCTGAATTCACTCCACATGATATTGCTCTATTTATATATTATCTGATTTGCTTGAGTCCGGCAGCACGACCGATCTCGCTACACTTGTCGCTGTGCTGATGCTTGATGAAGCTGTTGATATATAATTTGCCTGGTTTTATTATTGCATTTTATCTATTTGCCTCTGTTGATTTTAGTTACAATATATATTTTTAAAGGCCACTAAATAAAGTTTTTATCTCCTCTTCAGCAGCACGTACAGACACCAAACTTAGCAGTTTTATTCCTCTCTATATTATGAAGGATTTTACAGAGGGGTTTGTTCAAATATCATCCATATGAGTTTTTATAAAATTTTACTCCAAAAAACATAGTAAATATGTGTCTGTCTGTTGACAGTATTTTCTGATTTAAGCGAAATCCTAATTATTTAGTGACATAGTGAGTGACCCATACTCAGAATTCGTGCTCTGCATTTAACCCATCCAAAGTGCACACACACAGCAGTGAACACACACACACCGTGAACACACACCCAGAGCAGTGGGTATCATTTATGCTGCGGCGCCCGGGGAGCAGCTGGGGGTTCGGTGCCTTGCTCAAGGGCACCTCAGTCGTGGTATTGCCGGCCCGAGACTCGAACCCACAACCTTAGGGTTAGGAGTCAAACTCTTTAACCATTAGGCCACGACTCCCCCCTTTTTTAAGTGAAAGTGAAAGTGAAAGTGAATGAGTGATGAAAAGAGAAATCCAGAATCTCCTCTGGAAAAACCTTTAACTCTAATATGACAAAAAAACAAGATTTATGAGACTGGCTTCATCCAATGTTCAGATTTATTCTCTGGAAATGTTTGCAAATTATTTTATCAGATAATGCATCAAACTGCATGTTTAAACATAACATTTCAGAAAACTTGTCATATTAAAAATGTGTGCAATTCTTAATGCTATCAAAAACTGATGATGTTTATTAGTTAAATTGCCTTAAAATTAATCAAAACAGATGCTGAATGAAAAAGATTTCTGAAGATGACGAGTTCTTTGTCCTTCAGCTTTCAGCGGTTAAGGATTGTACTTGGAAATGATCTTGTCGACGTTGTTTGATTTGCTCAACAAAATCTGCTTATAGATCTTTTTGTAAACAATGCAAGTGAATTAAGGGACACTTCTCAATAAGACGAGATAATTTTTCAGATTTCAGATCTCTCACCCTGCAGATCCACCATGACTTCCTGATGATTGGAGAACTCGTAGGTGAAATGACCAAAGGCGATGCCGTATTTAGTCGCATCATGCTTCTAGTCAGGTTCTCTTGTATTGTTTCTGAGTTTTACAAATGTCCCAGACATGTACAGCTCTGCAGACAAACAGGTTACAACTCAATCCTACTCCAGAACCTGACACAGACGTGTGCATACAGCTGTGTTAAAGTCTACAGTTCTGATTTAAAGTTGGATCTTATTCATAAACCTTGACATTACTTGCCATATCCACAATAGAATAACATTTCTATTTATTTATTTATTTATTTATTTATTTATTTATTATATGGTTTGAAGCCCTTTAGCTTTCAGGTATTACTTTGCTACATAGCTGAAGATTGAAAGAGTGCAAACTACATACCATAGCATTTCTGCATACAATAGTGCAATCATGCATACGATCCTCTTAGGACAAAAAAGGAAGCAAAACCTGCTTTTTCCCCCCTCATTCAATATGACCATTGAATCACAACAATAATATAAACAATAATAATTAGTATTATTCTATATTATTCAATATTTAAATTATATTACTTATACAGGAACCACAGTATTGGTACGGAAGTGTAGTGATACAAGTGAAAGGACACAGCGTAGAAAGAAACAAAATCAAGCTCAAGTTGAGCTTTATTGTCATTCTCCTACATGTGTGGACATACAGTGGAATGAAATGTTGTGTCTCGCAGGAACACAGTGCTACTTAAACTTATATAAACATACAACACTAGATGTAAGAACAATTTTTAGATCTACATAGCTAACTATCTGAAGCGGTAATCTAACTATACATATACTATAAATAGTTGAATATACATATACATAACCTAAGATAGACTATACAAGTAGTTTACATGATGACTGTGCATGATATTGTGCAAAAGAGGTATTTAAGGTTAAGAAGCAAGTAGTGCAGTGAGATTTGAGGTGCATTCACGAGTAAACATTTGTTATCTTATTAAGTCCTTGTAAAATGGAATGTTTATAAGAAAGTGTCCGGTGCATATAGAGAGAAAAAAGTGTGCTAATCTACAGGTGGTTTGTCCAGCACACTCACCTGTGTATAGCACACTCAGAACTGCACAATGTTTTCCTTGAAACATAGAGTGATTATAAGAAAGTGTCTGGTGCGTATAGAGAG
>NC_056606.1:229896-229974 GCF_018340385.1 Cyprinus carpio | reverse complement strand
TGTAGCACACTCAGTACTGCACAATGTTTTCCTTGAAACATAGAGTGATTATAAGAAAGTGTCTGGTGCGTATAGAGA
>NC_056606.1:229230-229853 GCF_018340385.1 Cyprinus carpio | reverse complement strand
GTGTATAGCACACTCAGAATGACACAATGTTCTTGAGGTTTTCAACAGTTTTCATGTGGTGCATGTGGTGTAGTGGGGTGGGATGGGGGGAGAAAGGGTTCGGGTTTCAGGAGCTAGGATTATGGATGAGGTTTCAGAAGGGGTGAGGTGATTGGAATTGAGGGCTCCCACAGCCTGGTGGAAAAAGCTTTTGAGCAGTCTTGCAGAGTGGGCTTTGATGCTCCAGTACCGTCTTCCTGATGGCAAGAGCTGGAAGAGACTGTGGGAGGGATGGTTAGGGTCCTTCACGATACTGGTAGCTTCACTGGAGCATTGTGTATACTGGTGGCTGTAATGGAGCATCATGCAAGGAAAATGTCCTGAATGGAGGGGAAAGGGGCACCGATGATCTTTGCAGCTGAGCAGCACTGCAGTTCCCATACCAGACAGTGATGCAGCTGCTCAGCATACTCTCAATAGTTCCCCTGTAGAATGTGGTGAGAATGGGTAGAGGGAGACTTGCTCTTTTACATTTAAATTTAATCATTTAGCAGACGCTTTTATCCAAAGCGACTTACAAATGATTTATATTTAATCATTTAGCAGACGCTTTTATCAACAACGGTATACAAGTGCTATGACAA
>NC_056606.1:228923-229004 GCF_018340385.1 Cyprinus carpio | reverse complement strand
TACACAAGACGTCGTTCGCTTGCAGAGCGCAGACTTCTGGAGGGTGCGTAAGATTGAACTAGTGAGTTTAGGTAAGTTGGC
>NC_056606.1:228617-228843 GCF_018340385.1 Cyprinus carpio | reverse complement strand
TAATAAGGAAGTGATCTGAGGTGTGCAGTGGAGTAACTAAAGTGTTGTCCACTGAGCAACAGCGTGTGTAAATGAGGTCCAGTTGGTTGCCCGATTTGTGAGTTGCTGTAGTAGAGACTCGCTTGAGATCAAATGAAGTCTGGAGAGAACAAGAGCTTGAAAAAGAAGTTGGGTGGCTTGCTCTGACAGAAAGGGTCTAATCTTCCTAATGTTGTATAAGGCAAAT
>NC_056606.1:225306-228512 GCF_018340385.1 Cyprinus carpio | reverse complement strand
TTTAAGTCGGCGCAGGAATTGGAGCCGCTGTTGCGCCCTCTTGGAGAGTGATGTAGTGATGGTGGTCCAGGTGAGGTCTTCTGTTATGTGCACCCCCAGGAATTTAGTGCTGCTGATCCTCCACAGTCGAGCTGTCGATGGTCAGTGGAGGGTGGTCAACAGAGTTTCTCCTGAAGTCCATCACAACCTATTTTGTCCTACTCACAATGAGTGTGTAGTTGACTAACTGGGGCCCAGGTCAGGAAGCAGACAGACTGGCTAAACCGACCGTCTGCTAGCCACCTCACGTCACAGAAGTCAGTTAATTCTCAGCACATAGAGACTCTTTCAGCTAGATATCACACTAGATATCACAGGTGGGGCAGCTGTGGCCTAATGGTTAGAGATTTGGACTTGTAACCAGAAGGTCGCAGGTTCGAGTCTTGGTGCTGGCAGGAGTTGTAGGTGGGAGTGAGTGAATGAGACGCCTCTCACGATCAATACACATGGCTGAAGTGCCCGTTGGGCAAGGCACTGGGAGCCCCAGTTGCTCCCAGGCAGCAGGATATAGCTGCCCACTGCTCGGTGTGTGTTGGGCATGTTCCGCTTCTCACTGCTGTGTGTGCACTTGGATGGAGTTAAATGCAGAGCACCAATTTCGAGTATGGGTTACCATACTTGACAAATGTCACGACTTTCACTTTTTCACTTTCACTCCACTATAGAGACTATGTCTGTTCCCCGAACTAGAAAATACAAAAAACGTCCAACCCAATTTAAGAGCAACAATTTAATTGATGTTCAACAAATAAAAAACAGATGCAATACGGATAAACAACTGATAAAGCTTGGCTTATTGAATATCAGGTCCCTTTCTACGAAAGCACTTTTTGTAAATATGATCACTGATCATAATCTAGATGCACTCTGTTTGAGAGAAACCTGGCTAAAACCTGATGATTACATTATTTTAAATGAGTCTACACCCAAAGATTACTGTTATAAACATGAGCCACGTCCAAAAGGTAAAGGGGGAGGTGTTGCTTCAATTTACAATGTTTTCAGGATTTCTCAAAGGGCAGGCTTCAAGTATAACTCGTTTGAAGTATTGGTGCTTCATATAACATTATCCAGAGAAACAAATGTTAATGATAAATCCCCTGTGATGTTTGTACTGTCTACAGTATACAGGCCACCAGGGCACCATACAGACTTTATTAAAGAGTTTGCTGATTCTACATCCGAGTTAGTGCTGGCTGCAGATAAAGTTTTAATTGTTGGTGATTTTAATATCCATGTTGATAATGAAAAAGATGCATTGGGATCAGCTCTATTGAGGTTAGACAACACGTCTCAGGACCTATTCACTGTCGAAATCATACTCTAGATTTAATACTGTCACATGGAATTGATGTTGATGGTGTTGAAATTATGCAGCCAAGCGATGATATCTCTGATCATTATTTAGTTTTGTGCAAACTTCATATAGCTAAAACTGTAAATTCTACTTCTTGTTACAAGTATGGTAGAACCGTCACTTTTACCACAAAAGACTGCTTTGTAAGTAATCTTCCTGATGTATCCCAATTCCTAAGCACCCGATGTACTTGCTACATCGTTAGAAAAATGGCATCTACGCTAATATTAGTCTGTTTCTCTCTTAACCGTAGCCACCAGATCCAGTCTGTATCCAGATCAGATGGTTACTGTAGTCACCCGAATCCAGTACGTATCCAGCCCAGATGGTGGATCAGCACCTAGAAAGGATGTCTACAGCTCTGAAAGACAGCGGAGACCAGGACAACTAGATGAGCCGCAAAGACAGATCCCCTGTAAAGACCTTGTCTCAGACGACCACCGGGACAAGACCACAGGAAACAGATGATTCTTCTGCACAATCTGACTTTGCTGCAGCCTGGAATTGAACTGCTGGTTTCGTTTGGTAAGGGGAGAAGTGGCCCCCCGACTGAGCCTGGTTTCTCCTAAGGTTTTTTCTCCATTCTGTCACCGATGGAGTTTTGGTTCCTTGCCTCTGTCGCCTCTGGCTTGCTTAGTTGGGGACACTTCATTTACAGCAATATCGTTGACTTGATTGCAAATGATTGCACAGATACTATTTAAACTGAACTGAGCTGAATGATGACATCACTGAATTCAGTGATGAACTGCTTTAACTGTCCTTTTGCATTATTGACACACTGTTTTCCTAATTAATGTTGTTCAGTTGCTTTGACACAATCTGTTTTGTATAAAGCGCTATATAAATAAGGGTGACTTGACTTGAAGTGCACAGGAAATATGCAGCAATCTAAACAATGTATTTAATTTATATTGAGAATTAGTTGATGTTCACTTGGATTTGTTCCTCAAGACGGGAAATAATTTAATATGTTGTCATTTATAGTCATATGGTACACATTTTTATTTGTGTACATTCAAAATGACGACAAAATGTCGTCCCTTTGAAAAATAAAGAAAACAACAGAATGCACTGCTTTAGCGCATCTCAGTCTCCTTGAACAGCGTATGCCACAAACATGAACCAATACACAGCAAGTAGGCTGCTTGACTCGCCTATTTTTAAAAGTCTACATTAATTAAAGGTTAGATGCGTGTCTCTAATTCTGAAACCTTTTCTGCCTAACTATTTCCCTGCATTTATCACATGTGAATCCCTCATCGCCGACAGAGAGAGATAAACTATATATTTGACTGGATTTGTAGGTTGTGATTCAATGATAGGCGGTTGTTAGATGTGATTGTATAATAATCGAATCACCACAGTTGTTTGATGGACTTGTAAAAAAAGGAATGGATATGTGATTGACAAGGTAACGGAAAGCTAACGTGCAGCGCTTAAAGGTGAAAGATATCAAATTAGTTTGGTAGATAAAATCATAAATATGGTGAGAATTAAATTGTACTTTGGCAGTTTAAACAACAGTAAGATAGAGTAGTAAGATGAGAGTTGGTCTTTGTAGAGTTGGTCAGATGTTCTTCCACTGAAGCTAAAAATGCTGTTTGGATCATCAGGTTTAGTTCATGAGGATCCAGTGCTGACATTTAATTTGCAATAATTTATTAAATTAAAAAAAGATTCAAAATGTCAAAATGTTTTTAATAGTGGTGCCAGACTTTTGTTTTATTTTATCATTTTTAATGGGTGTATACAGGTCCTTCTCAAAAAATTTGCATATTGTGAAAAAGTTCATTATTTTCCATAATGT
>NC_056606.1:215167-223024 GCF_018340385.1 Cyprinus carpio | reverse complement strand
TACTTTTTCAGTGGTAGTAACTATGGCAAGGTGATGTACAGCCTATGGCAGAAATGTAATGTAAAAATCATGCAGTTAGTTTATGACATGTATCCAAACAGAAACAGTGAACATGGTTAACAGAAATGATTGTATGTTGTGATAAAATTATAGTAATGTAAGGAAAATTTGGTAGTTTTGTATATTGGTTCAGGGTTGGCATCATCTGAGGTCCTCTGAGGTGTTGGCATCATCTCTTCTCAGATGTTCAGTCATCTCAGATCTTCATAAGAGTTGGATCCAGACTGAAGCTGTGCAATCTCTAGTTCAGTGGTTTTCAACCTGTGGGCCGCGATGGTATTGCAGGTGGGCCGCCAATTACTATTAAAATAAATAATAATATTGTTAATATATGTAAAAATTTCTAAGTCATAACATAATAACATTATATCATTGTCAGGGTTCTGCCCTGGCAGCTGTGTCTATTTGTCTTTGTTTAGTGTTTGTCTGTTTGTCTTGTGCATGACCACATGGCTTTTGTCTTTTGTTTATGTCGGCTATGTGCTCCTTTCGCTCCTGCCCCCTTGTTTCCCTGATACCGCGCCCCTCGCTTAGTCCTTGCTTGGCGCTCATTAATTGATTGTGTGCTTTCCTTTTCTATTTATTGGTCATTTCCCTCATGTGTTTGCTGGTTCGTTTTGGTGTGTGAGTTAGTGTTTGCTTATCTTGCTAGCTGATCTTTACTAATCGAGTTTTTCTTTGTCTGTTAAAGTCTGGTATTTATTAGTTTAAGTTTATCTTGTCACTGTTAGTCTAGTTTCAGTTTTTCGTTTGTTTGGATTTCATTTTTAGTTTCTCTTGAGTTTGACTTGTTTTTGAGTTTGACTTGTTGTTATTGTTGAGTTTGAGGTTTTTCTTGATTTAGTCTTTCCAGTTATTTCTAGAACTTTATTTTGTATTTGTTTCTTTACCTTTTAGTTTACTTTGGTAAGTCAGCTTTGGTTATTTTTCTAGCTCCCCTTTTATCTTGTTTCTAGGTCATAGCATTCTTGGCTGTTAATAGTGTTAATCGTCTGTTTGTTTACGTCTTTTATTGATTTTTCTGAACATTTCTGCCATATGCACATGAACTGACAGTCACCACTGATAAGCTACTACTAAATATTGTAGAAACTTAATTTTCTGTAAAGTTGCTTTGCAATGATTTGTATCGTAATCAGAGCAGTGAACACACACCCGGAGCAGTGGGCAGCCATTTATGCTGCGGTGCCCGGGGAGCAGTTGGGGGTTCGATGCCTTGGTCAAGGGCACCTAAGTCATGGCATTGAAGGTGGAGAGAGAACTGTACATGCACTCCCCCCACCCACAATTCCTGCCGGCCCGAGACTCGAACTCACAACCCTTCGATTGGGAGTCCAACTCTCTAACCATTAGGCCACGACTTCCCCTAGGCCTATTGTTTATGAATAGGCTACATTCTGTGAAAATTATATATTACACAATTTAAAAAAAAATATTGTATGGACGCAACAAAATAAATCGGCCGACGCTCCACTCAGGGTTCGTAGTTGTGATTGGGCTCAACCCTCCCCACACGTTTGAGACACGCTGCCGAGCAGACTATGAGCGGAGCGGTGTTATTCTGACTGAAGAGGAGCAGATTTTTTAAAAGTTGGAGCGTCGTGGTTTTTACTCGCTCCAGCACCGCTCCATTACGGGTACAATTCATGCCAACAGCCCGTAATATAACTGCATATTTAGCAAAAATTCTCATGATAAACATATTTAGCTATAGCTTGATACACATAATCTCTCCGATCAGAAGATTATAATGACGGCAATAGTCGACCGTTACAGTCTAGTTCTCAAGGAGTTTGTCTTCCTTTTACTGATTATTTTCGGGTTAAAGCATGATTTAAACAGATACAGCACATTCACACGTAAACGCTGTCGCAATAATGCATTCAAACAAATGTAATCTTACAGTACTTCATCCATAATCCATATCTGATTTTGAATGAGCAGAAATCTGTAAGAAATGCATCGATCTGTAGATAAAATAACTGAAAATGTACTGTTATTTTCAATACAAACAAAATTCGCACAGCAGAAAGCAGCAATTATACCTTTTAATGCTGAAAATTTATTAGTTTGGCTTTGGTTAGGAAAAAAAGTTTGCACAACAAGAGACTTAACCCCTTTGAAAAACTGTCGGTAAATTTATTATTTATTTATTTTTATTTATTTTTATAGGATACATTATGAAAATAAACATTTCAACTTCTCAAGGAGCGAGGTGCGGAAGCAGTTGTTAGGGTATCAGTTAGCGCGGAGGCCGGATTGATTATTAATTGTATGATTGCATGATGGGCTAGTAATTAAAAAATAAATGAAATAAAATAAAGGTCTCTTTCCAGCATTAGGGTAATAACGTTATGCTTTTTTATTAATAATCTTGTCTCAGTTATAAAATTGACTGGTAAATGATGTAAAGAATTATATAAACTTGTCTTGAACAATTTCTTTGTCATTTGACTATTGATTTTAAGATAGGAGCAAAAAAAAAAAAAATAGATTTAAATCGTTTAAAACGGATTTTTTTGTGAAACAAAAAAAATCGGGGATTTTTTTAGGCCATAGGCTATCGCCAGCCCTAATGCAAACAGTTTGCATCTTTTATTTTATTTTATTTATTTATTATTTATTTTATTTTTTTGAGTTAAGGCACTTCCTCTGAAATTAAGTTATAATAACTAATAAACTTTATTGCACTATACAGTAGTCAACATTTGAAGTGGATCAAACCTTTCTTTAAAGTTGTCCTAAAACCTGTTCTGCAAGTTTGATACCCTCATAAGGCACTGTCCATATGAAAGAGCAAGAAATTCACACATTTATCTCGACTCCCACAAGTTATACAGAACTACCCCCAGCCCCCTCCAGCTGAACTGAACTCTGTCTGTTTTAGAACTACCCCCAGCCTGTGTTGTTGGGTTGAAACATGCCTGCACTCACAGCAGCCCTACTCTTTTTATTCATTATTTTCTCGCAGCCCATATTATTATTTTCACTAGACCAAAATAATAACAAATTATCAATTTATAATTAACAAATCTTTGTTATTTGTGAACGTAGGCCTTTGAGGAAGGCTTTAAGACCAAGCAAAGTCCACCGTCAGCTGCTCCCGCTTCACAGCGAGCGCGAGCTCTAACTGACCCAGCTTCACCGTCCAAGGTTTGATTTTATAAAAACAGTTTGAGCGAATACAACTCATTGATCATGAGCCCAACATTTAGCAAGGCGGGAAAACATTCAGTCTACCTGAAGGAAGACATATTTCATTGAGCTAATGCTGTTAAATAGAGATAAAAAAAAAAAAATCTAGTGTATAGGCTATTCTTAAACTTGGATCTCATTATATGATGTTTTATTAACAAACACCAGAAGCCTACACTCTCAACTTTTTTAACTGCAGGCAGATATAGTGGCCTATATTGTGTACATTACAAAATATTTGGATTCCTTGTTTAATTAAAAGAATAAATACTTATTTTCTTCAAGAATAAACATTATAAATAAATAATTAAAGAAATGTCGCCTCGATTAAGCAGCCCTTATTTGTAGGTTGTAGGAATGTCTGGCGATTCATAGATTTAAAAAGAAAAAAGAGTAGGTTACTTGGTTTCAGAAAGCAGTACAGCTTTCGTAAAAAATGCTATGATGCAAAAAGTCATGCTAACTTATTGAATTCATATAAATAATTTTCATTAAAAATTTTTTAGAGATTCCAGCTTGAATTTCCAATACTATTAAACTGACGTTTAAAAATCTCAAAGGCTGTGCTTTAAAGTCCTCCGGGGAATTCAGAATTGAAATCTCGCACGTAACTTTTTAATGAAAATGACATATAATTACCAAGTGCTTGACTTTGCATCATAACATTTTACAAAGCTGATATGTATTTTTCGCAACTTACTAGTCTCCCAGCAATCCACCAAACCTCGCTCCTTCCTCCACAACAACAGGGCGTGCAATATCTGTCAAATCGCATGTCTCAGCACTCGCCGACATCTATGTTTGCCCCGCTGAGAAAACCCAAGTATTTATTCTCTTAATTAAATAAGGAATCGCCGCCTGAACTCAAACCGTTTGAATTAGCCGCTTCAGCTGGAGGTAACGGGCCAAGTCAATTTTTTACCTTTCTTCCATTTGCGCAGCGTCATCATGCAGCCGGCCTCAAGCTTTCAAGGTTAGCGGCACAGGCCGTAGTCGCAAATACATTTTAGGTAAGTCGCTAAAGGTGGTCATTGGTTGCGCGAGGTACTGCAATATCTCGAAAGGAAACAGCGATTTCCTTTGGTAAGAAAGCCTTCCGCAAAACCTTGATCACAAAATAACAAAGTACATTTGGCAAAAAATGGCGTTGGCCAATAGTGATTTTTTCCCAGTATGCAGTGAAAGAAAACCCTCACCTGCGATAAACGGATGATAAAGATTGACTTTGCTGATGAAACTGAATTTCAAAGGCAGTGTACCTAAACGCACTTCCTCATTATCCGCCACCTTTTTTCTCCTCAATGTGGAAGTGAGCCTTCCATTGGTGAGACTCTACTGGTTTCCATTTTCAGCCGCTTACTAGGTAAATTACGAGGAGAATAACAACTTGCAAGTAAACCCCAAAACTGTTTGTTGCACAAAACTAAAGTGTTCTTTATTAAGATAACAAGGATTACAATAATGTGATAAAGAACACATCAATTGTCAATATGGCAAGCAGCCAAAAAGGAACTGTTTTGTACAGCTCATCAAAGGCAGATTTACCCAATAAAAGAACCACTTTGTAATACCAACCGTATTTCACAATGACGTGAGTGTTACTTGGAAGCAGTCTCCAATATGACCGTCCAATGCCCACGTTTGCGGCATTAATGCTAACCCGTCATGTACTTCCCGCTGCGTTAAGAAGCTTTGTTCGGAGCAAATGCATGTGGTTTTTTGCTAAATTAATGACCTCGGTGTGTGGAGGACGAACAGTGTCAGTGCATATTTTTCAAATGGATTATGCGCTGATTTTGGGACTGTAGGGAAGCCTATTTCTTGTATCGGTCGATTTTCTGAAGTATAGCAGACGCTGGGTGGCTGTGACGACTCCTGTTCATATGGGGCTCCAGCATGCTGCCGCTATGCAGTGGGCGGCAATTTCCTCGGCAAATCTGGCCACCCAATAATCACTGGCTCGCGGTTCGTGTGCCAGAGAGCACTTTGCTCGCTTCATTTTTTTTTTTTGAGATGAAATGTTATGTTCATAATGTATCCCTAATGATAAATTTTTTTTTGAAATCCCACTGGTGCAGGGCAGGTAGGCGACTGTCACCGCCAGCAGAGCCAAACTAACCGTCGGCGATTTCGCCACTGATGCTGCTGCTGTGTCCCTGATCCCGCAGCAGCCTTTAATCGGTTATTTCATCGAACTCGTAGCATTTGTTGAATTTCTTAACTCATTCAAGTCGAATACGAATAGGTAATTTGCTGGTGCATTTTGTTTGAAAGAAGAAGCGTGCGTGATGTGGCAACCGATGTTTGCGTCGTAGCGGCAGTAATCGTTAGACCGACTCAGCGCCAGCTAGCATCCCGCTCGACTATTTGCCGGAATAAAAACTCAGTCGCTGATGGAGAAGATACATATTGTGTCAAAAAAAAAACCCTGAAATGTTTGTCAAATGAATCTAGCTATGAAGCACGGTGTGATGCGAGGAAGTTGGCATGGTGTGACACATGAGCGTTAGCTGGCACGGGCGATGATAGCTCTGACTTTTAAAAATCGGCTCGCTCTTCAGTCGGGGCTCGCCATTTTTTCGCTCATGCTGCTTCCGACGTGGAAGGAGGGTGAGGCAGTAAAAAATCAATAAATATGGAAATATTTATTTTGATACAAAATCGCCTTTTTTGTGTTAACTGTAGAAGGCAAAACCACTGAGGCATCAATCGTACGGGCACAACTCTGGCGGAAGATTTTATACAAGGCTGATGTCTTTGAAACTTTTAACGACGTGTTTTGAGGGGAGCTGTCTGCTAATAAATAGTTACGTGGTATAATTTTTCACAAAGCTTGTGAGAACCTTCTGGTTTTGCTTCAATCGGGTTTATTAATCAGATTATTGTGTATGATTGTTATATAACTACTATGATATGAAAGCAATATGTACATGAGTTTTTATATAGCGTGAAATTAAGCTGTAATTACGATAATTAAGTTAAAATGAAAATGACTTTCATAGTCTTGTTTATAGCATTCATTTATTATTTCATTCATGTTTTTTTATTTCAAACATTATCATTACATGGAATTTTTTTTTAACCAAACTGCACAATGACTTATACCCATGGTCATTTTTATATATTATATTTAATAAGAAAAAAAAAAAAAAAAAAAATGTACTGTAAAGACATTGTATATTTTGCAGCTTAAGGCTATCATACGGTCTATACGCCATTAAAGCGATCAGTCCCTTTTCCATGGCCGTTCCGTGCCTTCTCAGTTTTTGCATTAGAACGCCACTGGAGTGGCTACATTGAAAAATTCTGGGGTAAGTAAACTCCTAATCGACATCCGTCAGCTTCGCGTATGAAGTAAATCCGTTTTTGAAACATAATGCAACCTGTGATAACTCTTGATGACTTCTGAAATATCTGGGAGTAAAGACAAAAAAGAAAAAAAACATTTATATTATGTCATTGGTCCCGTAGCCTTGGGCTGGCAAAAGCCGGGGGGATCATCACTGCGGGGTATATTTCAGGAGTTATCCCTATGCATCCAAGATATCATAGGGCATCTTATTTTAGGGTGTACGTGCACTGGAATCGCTGAGGAAAAAAATTAGGGAAATTCTTTTATTTAATTTTTTGTAGGCTTAACTTTCGAATAACAAAGACCACCGCACTCATAGATTTCTCGGACACGTTCTCGGAAAAAAAAGGCCCCTCAATCGATTTTTTTAAAACAGGTACACAAAGTTAATCCTGCATAGCATCACCGGCATTTAGGACAATGCCCAAATTGTTCTTAGGTATTGAACTCCCTTGCAGGTGCGGGCGAAGAGCTTTTCCCCCCGGTCAAAGTGAAACTGTTTTTCTTTCACTATCGTTGTTGTGAACCGTCCGCGCAGTGAGTATTGAACGCCGGGCGTCGAAGGCTCAAAGCCTTCTCTCGGAATCCAGGCATCTTGCCTTTCCATCCGACTACGAGCCGAACGCATGAACATCCGTGTCGTGAGTATTGAGCTCCCACTTATGCCGTCCAGAGCCTCCTGTCATACATCTCGCCTTGCTAAAAAAAGTAGAGTAAGATAAAATAAAAATAAATATATAAAGCTTGTCAGCTGTCTGGCCGAAATCTGGCGCATTCAACTTTAGCGCTTTCTGTCTTATGTTCGGAGAGGGCTTACCCGTTTGATGTCCGGCGAGTATTTACCTCCCATCAATGTCGGGGGCTAAAGAGTCCTCCTGTCTAACAACATTACTTTTCCTTCTACGGTCGCGAGGCTTACCCGTTCCGGGCCCTGCGAGTATTGACTTCCCTCGGATGTGCAGAGTCTCCGCAGGCTAGTATCCACTTTTTTTCAATTTCATCCTATGGTCAACTAAGGCTACCGTCGAGCTGGAGTATTGAGCTACCATCGGACCGTCGGCGAGAGCCTCCGCCACCACCCTAACTTTTTCCTCCTTCGGTCAGCGCGGTTACCCATTCGATGCCTGAGTATTGAGCTCCATCGGACGCAGGCGAGAGCCTCCTGGCAACACAACTTTACCTTTCCGTCTTGCGTCCGGAGAGGCTTATCCGTTCGATGCCTTGAGTATTGAGCTCCCATCGGATGTCGG
>NC_056606.1:213880-215155 GCF_018340385.1 Cyprinus carpio | reverse complement strand
GTAATTTTATTAAAGAATAAATACTTATTTTCTTCAAGAATAAACATTATAAATAAATAATAAAAGTCAGCGAGAGTCTCCGAGCCACATAAACTTTACGTTCTCCATGCTACGGTCAGAGAGGCTTACCCGTTCGATGCCTTGAGTATTGAGCTCCCATCGGACGTCGGCGAGAGTCTCACGGCCACCTAACTTTTCATTCCTGTTTGACGGGTGGCGATGCTCAGCCATACGACGTTAATAGTCTCGGCCTCCTGCCAAACGCTGTCCAAATCTTTTCCCCCCGCCTGGTGAGGCTTACCCGTTCAATGCCCTGAGTCCTGATCTCCCATCGGATGCCACGAGAGCCCCCGCAGTTGGGTTTTCCTTTTCCCGCTCCCCGGCCGACGAGGCTTACCCGTCTGATGCCGTTGAGTATTGTGCTCATGTCAGATGTCGGCGAGAGTGCTCCCGGTTGGGTTTCTTTACTTGATGCCCACAAACAGGTCTTATCCATCTGATGCCTGAGTATGATCTCCGCGTCGGATGGTCTGGCTGAGTAGTCTTCTCTTTGCGGACACTCCGGGGGCCCCCGCAAAGCCTGTTATCTGCTCAACTGAGAGGAACCACAGAAAACACATCCTTCGTCCTGATCTCAGATCTGCGCAGTCGGAGCTCATGGTACCTCTCGGTCAGTTTATTACTGCCCTGTTTGGCCCGCTGATTACGGCAGGGGGGCCTCATTCAGCCATAGGCCCGTAGTGCAACACTGTGACCTAGTCAGTCGAGGCAAGCTCGGTCGCCTCCTGGTTGGGCTAGTCAATCAGCTCAGAGCCCTGCCGCTAGCGGGCGCCCTAAATGCACGTAGTCGCTATACCAGCAAGGCAGCCCGTAAGGGGTAAGGTTATAAGGTAGGGCCTACTTTCTTCAATGTATAAGTAGCAGCTAGGTCCCACTGAGTACGTAGGGTCTTCTTGCGGCCTGCCAACCTAGCTGACTTTCCAAATACAGCCCCACGCCAGAGTTCTCAAATGCTATTGTGGGGGGTGCCTTAGTCTGCGCTGTCTTTCCTTTTGCTATTGCCTTTTTTGGGGGTACTCTAGGTTCGAGGCCATTCCTGAGCTCGAGCCCTTCCGGACAGGCAACTGCCCCACCGCCAAATATGCATTATAAACTTCAGAGCTATTATGATTAAGTGTGTAACTCGTGAAATGATGTTTTATTAAGACAAGTTCGGGTGGAGCCTCAATACTATGGCCTAATTAAGCACGGTGGAGTTCACTTAAATAATCAGAC
>NC_056606.1:207161-213873 GCF_018340385.1 Cyprinus carpio | reverse complement strand
GAAAATATGCCAAAGTGGCCCGCTGCTGCGACGCATGGCTCGGTGGGAATGACCTGCTGTTTCCAATGAATATATGTGCGACCAGTGAGTGGGTAAAAATGGGTAATACGCCCGCACGTACTGCCGCCGCAGGCAGCGGCGTTAAATGCAAGTAAGCGCGTGGTAAATCATTTGCTATAATACGGGGGCCAGGTGGCAACAAAGGCGGACGGATTGCGAACTGAATGCTAATTGTAAATGAAAGGGCACCGTTAAACACCAACTAACATTAGAATATACAATTATAACATCCTTAAAAGCATTAAAAAATAGGATAGTCTAGGTACCAGTCTGACTCATCAAAAATTATAAAGAAAGACCTTCTCCACAAGGCCTCTTATGATGCTATGGTTATTAACAAGTCATTCCATACATACATATATATATATATATAATATATATATATCTATATACGGGATTAAAAACGCTACATGTTGTCATTCGGTTCATTCGTGGTTAAAAAAAAAAAGAGTTCGTCTATATATGTGTTTGATGTCTCAGGTCACCGCTTGTGCCCCCAGATGTCGAATATTGAGAACGGTCCAGCATTTAACAATCAACATTTATGTTCACTCCGTTAATTATGCTTGCCTGTTCATACTTGCTAACACTTTGCATTTTGACACAGACGCGCCTTTACTATGTCAGACCACATGTATTGTGGAAATTGTGACTTTGTTTCTTCCATCCACTGGTGCCCTCACTGATTGATTAGATTCATTGGAAACAGCGCCTGTCGTTCACCACGAAAACCATGGAGCGTGCGCTGGCAGCTGGTCCACTTAGGCATACATTTTGCTCATATGTCGTTTTTTTTCCGTCGAGACAGAAACACGTGTGTGAACTGCCCAAAGCCTCAGTTCTGTTTTACCTCATCGAATAGACGATGTTAGCTTCAGAACACCACGCGAGCCAATGTTTGCGATTTGTCCGGACGAATGAAGAGGAGATAAGACCAACCGTTACCTGATCGTGTCTATCGCTTTAAAATTATTTTTACTTATATTATATGTTTTCTTTTTGTTGGTTTATAGCCTTATATTATTGATATACTGCAAATTATATTTTACACATTTAGACATTATATATATTGTTAATCGGTTGTTCTGTGTTGATAAATTTTGTTTGAATTTAATAGGGATTTGTTGTTAAAGGTGAAGGGAACTAAAAATACATACGGAGACCATTAGGCTTTTAGTCGCACTAATAAGGACTGCCGTTCTGATTTCTGAAATGTACTTAAAATGCAAACTCTCACAAACGTAATTTATTTGTTTAGCGTGTTTTCGTGTATGTTTTTTATCCAGCTTTATTTTTCCATTGCATCCTAAAAATGACTTTTGCCCATCACAGTCAGTCCGCACGCTCAATCTGCCTCTCGCGTTGTTCAGCTGTGGACGATTTCACAATGTTTGATATAAAGGTTGCAGTCACATTTTCTACAGGAATTGTTCAATTGAAAAAAAAAAAAAAAAAAAAAAAAAAAATGAAAAGAAAAGAATCAAAATTAGATTGTTAGTTTTATGTGTGCGAACAGGCAACTCAAGGTCTTAAGATACAAAATACAGGCCCAAAGTCAATTTAGGCTATTTAAACATGCACTGTGACATTTTACTGTTTAAACATAAACTCCTTTTGAGATTTTAAAGTCAGTTTAATAGTGTTGAAATTCAAGTTGAATATAGTATAAAAAAGGTTTTAATTGCTGAAATATTTCTATGAATTAATAAGTTAGCATGACCTTTTTCATCTATAGCATTTTTTTACTAGCTATATTCTATTTTCTGAAACCAAGCAACCACTTTTTTCTTTTTTTAAATCTATTAATCAGCTTCGCATATCTCTCTACAACCTACAAATAAGGGCTAATAGATGTTCTTTCTTTTTATTATTTATTTATAATGTTTATTCTTAAAGAAAATAAGTATTTATTCTTTAATAAAATAAGGGACAGGAATAAGGGACGGATCCAAATATTTGTAATGTACAATAATATAGGCCTATATCTGCCTGCAGTTAAAAAGTTATATTTGTTTTGATTCACCCATTTATGAAGTATTACAATTATTCTAAAAATAAAAATAAATAATGTCATAAAAAATGCCATCGGTCTGAATAAATTTTACCATTATAGAATTGGGGTGAAAATACAGTGAAATTACAAATGGCATGACAACTGAAGGTCTATGAAACGTTTCTATGATGCATTTTTTTTAAACAGTGGCACTTAAAGTTTTCAACTAAAATATTATTTCAACCATAAAGCCTGTGAATAAATAAAATGCATACTTTTCAATGGAAAGAAAGAACACTGAGAGTGTAGGTTGCTTCTGGTGTTTGGATTTACTTCAATATAATAAAATCCAAGTTTAAGAATAGGCCCTACACTAGATTATTATTTTTTTTTTTTTAATCTCTATTTAACAGCACTAGCTCAATGAAATACGTCTTCCTTCAGGGTAGGACTGAATGTTTTCCTGCCTTGCTATCATGTTGGCGCTCATGATCAATGGTTGTATTCGCTCAAACTGATTTAGTAAAATCAAACCGCGGACGGTGAAGCTGGGTCAGTGAGCGCGAGACGCTCGCAGTGAAGCGGGAGCAGCTAACGGAGGATTCCGCTTGGTCTTTAAAGCCTGCCTCAAACGCCTACGTTCACAAATAACAATGATTTTCGCAAAAAATAATGATAAATTATAAATTGATAATTTGTTATTATTTTGGTCTAGTGAAAATAATAATATGGGCTGCGAGAAAATAATGAATAAAAAGAGAAGGGAATGCTGTGGAGTGCAGGCATGTTTCAACCCAGTAACATGACAACACACCTTCCTCACAGCCAAAAAAACAGACCCGAATTAAGTTCAGCTGGAGGGGGTTGGGGGCTAGTTCTGTACAGATGTAGGGTCGAGATAAGGTGGGAATTGTCTTGCTCTTTCATATGCACAGTGCCTTATGAGGGTATCAAAACTTGGGCAGAACAGGGTTTAGGACAACTTTAAAGAAAGGTTTTTGATCACTTCAATGTTGACTATGTATTAGGCAATAAGTTTATTAGTATTATAAGTAATGTCAGGGACGTGCCGTAACTCAAAAAAATTATATAATAATAATAAAAAAAATAAAAAGATGAAAACTGTTGCAGTGGGCTGGCGATAGGCCTTATGGCCTAAAAAAATCCCCCGATTTGTTTCACAAAAAAATCCGTTTTACGATTTTAAATCGATTTTTTTTTGCCTCCATAAGTAAATCAATATTCAAATGACAAAGAAATTGTTCAAGACAAGTTTTAATATAATTCTTTATCATTTACCAGGCAAATTTATAACTGAGACAAGATGATTAATAAAAAGCAGTTAAACGTTATTACGTTAATGCTGGAAATACTCTTTGTTTTTATTTATTGATCTTATTTTTTAATACTAAGCCATCATGCAATCATACAATCTTCACCCCGCGTCGAGCATTAATAATCAATCCGCTCCACGCTCACTGATATCAAAAAACACTGTCGACACTCGCTCCGTGGATAAAAGTTGAAAGTATTTCTTAATGTAGCCTATAAAAATAAAATAAAATAAATAAATAAATAAAATCAATTACAGACAGTTTTTCAAAGGGGATTAGGCTAATAGTGTTGCCAAACTTTTGTCCTACAAAACGCCAAACTAAAACATTGTCAGAATTAAATAGGTAAATTGCTGCGTTTTGCTGTGCAATTTGTGTTGGTATTGAAAAAAACGTACCTTTTCAGTTAGTTTAAATCTACAGCTCAAGCATTTCTTACAGATTTCTGCTCATTCAAATCGACTCCAGATGAAGTACTGTAAGATTACATGTGTTTGACATTCATATTGCGACTTATTGCGATTTACGTCTGTGAATGTGCTGTATCTGTTTTAAACCACGCTTTTAACCCGAAAATAATCAGTAAAAGGAAACAGACAAACTCCTATGAGAACAAGCCTGTCAACGCTCGACTATTGCCATCATTATAGTCTTCTGATCGGAGAGATTATTGTGTATCAAGCTATAGTAAATATGTTATCTGTGAATTCTTGCTAAATATGCAGTCTATTATGGGCTGTTGGCATGAATTGTACTTCGTGATGGAGGAGTGGTGCTGGAGGCGAGTGAAAAACACCACGACGCCTCTTCAGTCAGAATCACTCCGCTCTGCTCATACTATGCTCGGCAGCGTGTCTCAAACGCGCGGGGGAGGCTTAAGCCCAATCAGCACTACGAGCCTGAGTGGGAGCGTCGGTCGTTTTATTTTGTTGTGGCCATATGTGTCACGACCCACAAAAGGGTTGTATTTGTGTTTTAAGAATATTCAACAATTATTCGTCTTTTATTTGAAACCAAAAGTTATGTATTTTTGTTTTTTTAAAAACCATGGATCTCAAGGGGTTTTATTTTTATGTGTTCCTAAGCGTCAAAGTTAGGTGTAGTGTTTGCTCCCGGGCAAGCGGGGAGGAGTCGGTGATGGGTTTAGAGCTGTGTGAGTGTGGTGAGTCCTCATTACGTAGAGAGCTGAACCTGATGCCCTGTCTCCTCGTCTCTCTTCCTGTTTTACAGGTGGGTAAATGTACAAAAAGTAATCAGCCCTGCGAAATGTTATGTGAGATATGAGTGGACTGTTTATGTGAAAAAATTTTCAAGTTAGGTCTGTTTTGATTTTGTTTGAAACGAAGTTTGAGATGAGAGGGCAAAGTACCTCAGAGTAATGGTCGAAGTGACAACGCAGCTAGAGGTCTTCACGGGTCCAAAAAATTTTGTGCCCGAACCCGGAAAATGAGACCCGTAATGTACCTCACTCGAACCTAATTCGGACCCGTCTATTATTTCAAAGCTAGACCCGGACCCGTAGTAGATCCGAGAAATGATTACCCGGACCGGACCTGGACTCCATCTATTACTTTGAAAGCTGGACCCGAACCGCACGGGAACAGACAGTGACTTAGACGGCCCGATGTCACATATTCCACTCCTTAAACGTGCTTATTAGTCCCAATTCACACTACAACACCCTGTCTGCGTAAAAATACAAACTTTTTCTGTCGTTATCACTAATTTAAGGAGCCCCGTCAGTCTACTTTCCTTGTACCTGACTGCCCTGTGATGCATTTACACATCCTCACGAAGGTAAGAAAAGTTATCCACTGGTCCAGTAATTCCTGTCGTTATTCCAAGTCCAAGCTTTAATCCACTCATCTATTTCAGCTTCAAAAGTCCACTTAATGTCACGGTGACGGAATTTTTGACAAGAAGTTAACTCGATAATAACTTCGAGGTTTGCCCTGTTGAAATATAATAACGAGCACGGAATAAATATACTGTCTCGATCAAGTGCCATGGCCGCTGGACGTTAGTTATTGCTATAATCTCTGTGCTCTCGGCTCTGCGTCGAGTCTGAAGTTCTGAAATAAAACTTAAGATTAAACATTGTCTCGTCATTTATATTATTAGAAAAACAGGGGCGGAGAAACTGTAAAGCCGCGGTTTGGCGGTCGAAAAAGTCATCACGGTTGCCAATAGAAAATTGACACGCGCTAAGATGACAATGCGTGCTGCTGGAATCAACTAAAATATGACTTTTTAACGCAATTTGAGCGTCATGGAAAACATTCATGTGACAGTTCACCTCAGATTTTGTTGCTGATTTGAAATATATTAAATATGAGTGTGTCAAGTCTGCAAGCATTTTTGAGATTTGAACTTTTATTTACTACTATCTCACATAGTAGGAACAGGAACTCAAAATGACACTTAAAAAAACATAAAACATAGAAATAAAATAAACTTATATAGAAAATAATGATATGATTCCCCACTGCACACAAAGCCATGCATGGCAGGCTATCTGACTTAATTAAACAAACATAAAACATCTTGAAGTGTGCAATCTGTGCCTTGCCCTAAAAAATATATAAATTAAATAGTAAATGCTAAATATGCAATGCAACTTGACAAAAAAAAAAAAAAAAAAAGCTTGCTTAAGCTGTGTTTGTCTTTATCTTTAATAGAGTGGTGCTTAAGGATGCCCAGACAGAATGGGGTGCCCGTAGCAGTTTTACCTCTTTATCGCCCGTTGCTTATTTTTTTAGCTTTTTCGCTCGCACAAGCTCGTCCGTGAACATATCCATTACCGTGCCTACCGTGTCGTGCCCTTGCATTAACGTGCCGTGAGTCTGCGCTCTCGTTTCCTTTTAACGGCAGAGAGAGAGAGCGAGAGAGGTTTTTTTTTTTTTTTTTTTTTGGGCTCACACTTTCTCGTTTCTTATTTTTACAAGTTGCAAGTTACAAAAAAAAACAACAAGCAGTGTCTGATCACGGCCGGTTGTGTTCTCCGAGTCCGATGACTCCGATCGCACGGGTATTACACACAATGTTAAACAGACGCGGACCCGAAGTAATAGATTCGTACCCGACCTGTGACCCGGCTGATCATTTAAAATATAGACCCGAACCTCGTACGGGTCCCGGGTCGGGTCCCGGTCAACGGGTCTCGGGTGCACTGTGAAGACCTCTACAACGCACATCACGCGCAGAGAGCAAGTTAGCTCAACACACGCACTTTCCCCATGTACATATGCACATGAAGATATTTTTTTTTGAGCTTTCTGCAGTAGCACAGATATGTTTAGCTCACTGTATGTTAGTTCCCCACCAT
>NC_056606.1:205922-206161 GCF_018340385.1 Cyprinus carpio | reverse complement strand
TAAATTTTGTACTTTAAATTCTCTAGTTTTTTATTTTTTTTTCTCTCTCAGTTTTTACATATTATTATACAATGCTTTTTAATTGATTCACATTTTATTTTTATTTGATTTTAAAGTTGCAATATGTTTACATTCATGCATTTAGCTGACACTTTTATTCAAAGCGACATAAAAGAGGAACGTCTCGGTTACATATGGTAACCCTCGTTCCCTGAAGGAGGGAACGGAGACGTGTGACC
>NC_056606.1:183429-204922 GCF_018340385.1 Cyprinus carpio | reverse complement strand
TGCTTGTGTGGGTTTTGTTTCATGACTGTTTTCTGTTTCACTAGAGACACATACATGTGCAACCTAACTGATGCTGTAAAAAAAAAAATATGCATCCAATTTTATCCTATACATTCCCTCTTGTTGTTTCTTTTTTAAACTTTAACATAAAAAATTTTTCTAGACATATTTTGTGTGTGTGTGTGTGAGGAACAGTCCCATATTTAAGTTTTAGATTCTCAATTATCATACATTTTTGTTTAGATTGAAAATTGGTGCATAAAGTATTATAAACAAAATTAATCATAACCAAAAGTCCATTGGCTCTGAAGGAAAAGGAAAAACAAAGATAAAGAATGGCTTTGTAAACTGTACATATGGATTTGGAGCAACATGAGGGTGAATAAATGATGACGGTTTTCATTTTGGGCTGAAATATTGCTTAATTTCTGAAAGTATTTATAACATTTGATATTTACGGCTTTGAATACAGATTTGAATATTTATGCCAGGAGTCAAAGTATGAATTGTGTTTGTTTTTGTGTATCATTAGTGCGGAACCCGTGTTTAGCTTCAGTTGGATTACTCAGATAATACAAGGGCATAGTGAGCTGATCATTAGAGGTTCACTCAATTTCACGCCACAAGACTTTTGAAAACCTGATTTTGCTCATAAAACGGCGGTATTATAGAAACTACAGAAAGAGTTTGATGTACTGTGTCATTCTAACATTCACAGCACAAAGTCCCAGATAATTTATGTCAGACTTCAAAACCCTCAGAATTTGTCATGGTTATGGCATCAGGACCAAGAGCTCATTAACATATTAATTGACACCTTTACATATTAACGCCTATTCCTGATGAACCAGAGCGTGAGCTACTCCTGTTTTCACATGTGACATCATAACAGAAGTAATTTGCGTACAGATGTCTTAAAGGTGCAAACCAAATAAATAAACTAAATTAAGGGTCCGTTTACACAACAACGTTTTCAGCCAAAAACTGTAAACTTTTATGTGTTTTGACTGTTCGTTTATACGGAAAGCTGCGTTTTTAGGACTGAAAACGCATATTTTTGAAACGGGTTTTTCACAGTCTGTCGTCTCCAGTTTTGAGAAACGGTTGTCCCCACTGCCCACTGTCTACCCCCCACCGTTAGGCTTTTCCGTGTAAATCACCCCAACGTGAATCTTTAAAAAAGTGGGTCATGCGCAGGCGAGTCCGGTTAGTATGTAGACATGCACAGATAGTGTGTCGATTTTAAAGGCAGCCCCGGCCCACACAGGAAAAAACAAACATACAAACATGTGGACGTACATGGTCTGACTTTGTTTGCTTCCTCAAGATTTACTAACGCTCGCATGATTCGCAAAGTTGTGTATTTTACATTCACCAGTATACATACCAAACCCAGGCAAAAAAAAGAAGACGCATCATAATTACCTCAATCATGCGTCACTTATTCCCTACAGGTACTGTTTTACTACATAGGTGACACTGCGCCAACTACTGCCTGGCATACTGTAATTACACGCGTTTTTGGCCGTTTTCCCGGATATGTTTAAATGCGCGGAATTGGTTTTGAAAAACGCTATCGTGGTATAATGCTAGACATTTTTTTAAAAACGCAATGGAAAAAACTTTTCCGCTTTTTGACTACAATCGTTGTCGCGGTAAACGTAGCATAAATTGTATTTAGACATGAAAATCGTGAAGGCAAGTTACACCAGGTCTGATGCACATTGATACCATAACATAAGGTCTTAATGAATAATTAGAGAGTCCTGTCAATTCAAGTGATAGCAAAAGACTCAGAAGTTCAATAACATGAGTCTCACTGTGTTTACATGAGATGCAGTTAAATGCTTACTCGTATAAGGACATTTTTTATGTGGTCGTCTGCAGATACTGCGCGTTTGGGGGATATCGCCCATGTATATCAATGTAAGCCCACTACGAACTTCTCATGCCCAGAGAGAACCATTTTGACGGTGCGGAAAAGGGGGCTGGAGTGCTGCTACCTAACCCTCTCATCCGCAGAAATCATTCGGTCTTATTGTGAGTCTTCATCTTATTACGTTGCGCTTTTTATTGATTATCCCTTGAGGCCCAGTATCTTTTGGTTCCAATGATGGATTTTCAGTACGCTAAAACTGATATCGTGGGAGCATGGTGAGATAATGCATAATTGTATACATTTTTTTATATCCAAAAACTTGATAGTCATTTTTTGGTGGATATCATGATGTATATATAGCACTGGGAAGCCTAATAACTTAATTTCCCTAGCGCAATATTGGATATATATAAGCAATAATTAATTCATGCATAATGCATAATCAGGCATAATCCACTCATTCCTGCCTTCCTAGAAGCTCCAATTATTTTCCTCCACTCCATTCCTGTGGAGCTACGTTTAGAGGATTGGGCTTTTCTGTGCCTACCGGCTCCATCCGTTAAAAGCAAAAGGAATTGTAAGTAAAATTATTTAGCATGGCAATTAATAAGGCAAAATAACACCCATTGAAGGAAAAGGAAAATGAACCGACAGCTTCTATTTAAACAGAAGAAAACACATAGAGTGAGATGACAGATACATCTCGGAGTTTTTGTCATAAATAAATGCCACACACAATGAGACATTGAGTTAGTATGTTTTTATGTAATGAAATGAATGTAAAGTTGCTTGAAAATAGGCGTATTTATCCAAGCTCATGTTCTGTGACGTAATGATCAAACAAAACCATTGGCCCGCAAGCCTGCTAGTTTGCTTAGTAAATTTTAAAAATGACGTCATATATTTGTCTTGTAGAATCGCTGTAATTTAAAAATGATCCATTTAACAAAGGCAGTGCAACGGCTCACATTGGATAAAAAAAGATCAGTGCCATCATACAAACTATATTTTATGAGGTCAAATTCTGTAAACAAGAATTTTTTTGTGTAAAATATGTCTGCAAAATAAAGAGTTGTTATTATTATTATTACATATTTCTGCTAGAGTGTTAGTTACGGATTGTTTAGAGAATTTCTAACCATTGGATATATGTAAAACAACAGAAGAAGATAGCATGTGCGCTTATTCATTGACAAGCCTGGTGGGGTAGTGGCTCTGAACACCGTTGTCCTTTGCCATATGATTTGTTAATGACCTCTATTAATCAACTTAACCCATTTAAGAC
Organism: Cyprinus carpio; assembly: GCF_018340385.1. Classification (NCBI taxonomy): domain Eukaryota; kingdom Metazoa; phylum Chordata; class Actinopteri; order Cypriniformes; family Cyprinidae; genus Cyprinus; species Cyprinus carpio. The sequence goes on along the minus strand of NC_056606.1, from coordinate 201,758 downwards.
CTACAATACTACAAGAAAGTACTATTGGTGCCACAAATATCACTTACTACCGCTTTAGTGAGCTCCTCAAAAGTAAAGTGCTGCACCACAGATCCAATAATATTTTGACTTTGTTAGGATGGTATGAATTACCTGGAGATTTTAAAAGTGCAAGTTTTCAAGCAAAACTGCTGAGCCTGTGGCTGTTTTATTGATTAGTACAACAGACCACGGAACGCGCAGCCTATACGCGTGGTGTCCCCAAACACATTCAATTTGAGATGTTTTCTACAGACATAATGACAGAAACCACGTCAACACAGCTTTCCCAATAAAACTTTTCTCTTATGGATTCATATTCTCCAGGATGTTGGTTTTTCCAAATACACCTGTCCATGCTGCCCACCCAACAGCCTGACGTGAAATCAAACGAGAAATATGGGGAACGTAGCTTTGCTGGATGTGATGCATAATGTGAGTGGGAGACTCACAGTAATGAAATTGTGTCCTCTGAGAGGGCTTGGGATTGCAGTGATATTTCCCATCAGATTGAATTCTTGAGTGCAATTGTGGCCAAGAGATTATAGTATCTTTTGTCTTTCTCTCTCCTTAACTCAACTTTTTGGGCTCATCACTACCCTTCGTTCACACTTCAGAGACACCATGAAGTGTAATGTAACTTCACATAGGCACGTTCAAAGTGAAACAAGACAGTTACCCCATTGTCGTTCCCAAAATCGCTTGGAAAATGTCCCGTAGAGAGCTGGCAAACTATATGACATGCATAAAGATATTAAGCTTCGTAGAGTAGTTTGTTTGTATGCGAACTGTAGCTTTTGCTCTAGTTGTGCATTTGTAATTACTTCTGGTTGAAGATAAAAATAACCATCGTTCATTATTACCGCGATTGGTATTCATTAGGGCGTGCCTCCAAGCCTTGTCTGATTGTGTCTTATATGTTCGAACTTGATTGGGAGCAACAAGATGAATAGTTTGTGCGCTGTATGTTGTTTTTCGCTGCAGTTAGTGTCTTCGCGTTTGGCCTGATTCGCGCAACAGGAATCTTCTTGGTCACTGCCGACCAGGATAGCGACTGGCAATTTGGCGCCACGTATTTTAAAGGTACGCTCCTGAGCGTCTGCAGCCAATTATTAAAAATGGGATACACTGTGACTCCTGCAGTTGTCACGGTAGTTTCAACCTAGTCCCCATTGTGTCACGTCAGCAATGTGTGAATCACCTCTGCACTGCGAACCAGGTGTGGTGAGCGAGCCAGGTTTCCTTCCCATCTCAAAGAAAGAGCTTTACGCTCAGGTTTGCCGAACTCCTGCTCTGTCCTTAGGCTTTAACTGTAGAACGTCCCCACTTTGAGTGCTGGGTGTGAATCGTTTCGTTTTGTTTATTTGCTTATTGTGTTGAATTCCAACTTGATTTTTCAACTGGCATCAGTAAACTTCATGGTTTGTTTCATCGTACTGGAATAAGAAACTAGCTATTAAATTTAAATAACACGCACAATGTTCCCATCCAGGTCCAAGAGGCAATTAGTCTTGAAATTATGATTGGTCCTATGTTCAGTTTTGGACAGAACCCTGAAAAACGATGATGCTTGAAAAACTGGTGCCTGTTTGTTTCTGTTAATTTAGTGTCAGTATTGGATTTTTATCTTATAGAATGAACTGCTTTAAAAAAACCGGATATCTGGTACGTTTTGTTTTCATGCAAATTGTTACAATCTATTTAATACTACATATTTTTACTAAATTTCACCAATTGTGAATCCCAAGTTAAATTTAAATACAGAAATACCAAAAACAAGCCCTGTCCAAATATGCTGGTCAAATACAAATTTTTGGTTTTGTTTAAGATAATATATTGATTATCAATTCATTAAAGTAAAAAAACAACAACAACAAAAAAAAAAACACAGTAATATTCAATAAATGTAAAAAAACAACAACAACAAAAAAAAAAACAAAACTTTAGTATTGCAAACAAACGTTAGCAACATCGTTCATCACCTACTGGTACATTGCCATACAAAGGCAATAAGTGTAACCACACACTCTTGCCAAACATTAAAATGAATTTTCTTTAATGTCAAGCTAGTGATGTAAGTCAGAAGTAATCCAGAAGAAAATGAAAATTAATTAAAAGTGACAATAAGATGAAAAGTTAATTAAATACTTTTAAATTCAGTCAAGGCATTATTAATTAGTATACAAAGATTTACAATAAGACAATTCTTATGATCGTATATAGATTTACAAAAACATATATATATTTTAAGAAATGCTGTATTACTGAAATCAACAAACTGTGGGCTGAGACTCAGCACGACAAAAGTAGGTGCTGATGTGGAGCGTCTGCTGGTGTTCTTCACGCAACTGAGTTCTTGGATAGACCCTTCAAATGTGTTTTGATGTCCAGGTTAGGAATATGGTTTGAATCTCAGGCTTTGTGATGAAGTCTTTTTCTTTGGTTGAGGTTAGTTGTACAGGGAGCAGCGTCTCATTCTCGTTCTCTATATCTCCTTGTCTTTTCATGGGGGAGTACTAGGTTATTTAACTCTGATTCCCATTCTCCATAATCAATTTGGTCCATAATTTTCCCTGAGGTGGAGCAAGCGGCGTGGATTTAATTAGACATGATTTTCCTCACATCACCTGCTGCCACAATAAAGCCCCTGAAGTAGATCGAGTTATCCGTCAGCGTTTGTGGTGGTGCGCTTGCCTGTTTCCTGGTTTTCAGAATGTAATCACGGACACCAGTCAAGACCATGACAGGGGAAGGCGCGCCAGTGTCTCTGGCCAGTCGCCTGTCTCTTTTGCTTCTAGTATCGGAAAATAAGCCAGTTATGGCGGCATTTCCATTAGATCACCCTGTTGAGTCGGATGAACCTCGTCTTTGGCGGTAGTTAAAGACTGTGACTCCGAAAGACCTGGCCTCTCCAATCCTCCTGCTCAGGCGACGTCAGCGCTGGATTCATATTAAGGAAGCTCCATAGCTCCTTTTTTTCTGTGGTGGGTTTCCATTGTTTTTACACACACCACAGACACACACACACACACACCCACACCACACACACACACCCACATAATATATAATATATATATTGTTTGCTTGTTTGATGCTGGATTATTCAGAGTGCAAATAAATATAAATATAATTTTTTAAGTGTATTAAAAGTACGTATTAGTCGTTCACAATTGTAATATTATTGTTGCTGTTTTTTAACTGTATTTTTGGATCACAAATTAATTGCCGCACAATAGACTTGTTTCGACAACTTTGAAATATCTTAATGACTCACATAGCTCTACATTAAATGTGTCCACATTAAAATGGCATCGGCATACATTTTTTAAACAAGGAGGGGGTCCGTAAATTTATAATTCAATGTCATTGTATTAATATATTGTATTATTAATTGTAATAATAATATTGAATATCATTACGAAGCAGAGTAATAATAGTGAAGCCGTAAGACTTCTTTCTTTTTCACTAGCATAAAAGATATTCTTAAAAGGGAAAATCATGTTTTTAAGTATTGGTCCACAGTTTCTAATTGAATAAATTTTTGACTTGTAGGCTACTGGTATTTTGTCATTTATATCGCAATCCTCAAAAGTTGGTGTTTTTTTCATGGTATGGGAATGCTGTCGGTAGTGAACAACGTCAAAAGGGCCTCACTCCCCTCCTACCAACCAGAAGCGGGAGGATTACCGTACCGCGGCCCCTACCCTTGATGATATTCCCCCCCCTTGGAAAGCCCCTCTCAGAAGACGCTCAATGCCACAGGTAAAAACTGTCTCTTTCGTTCTGCAATCTCAGCAATAGTTTGCTGAGACAAAGCAGATTTTCTACTATCACTAGGTGCTTTGTCTGCGAAAGACTTGGGAGTTGTTCAAACAACGAGGACGATGTGCGTTTCGTGTATGTTTTGGTTTTCGCACAAGTTTTGTCTTTTTTTTAAACTGTTGTCTGTATACATAGCAGACTGACGATTTGTGGCCTATTTGTGTTACGACGTCGCAATGTTTTTTTTTGTGTCTTTGACCAACTGAGCATGTGTAAAATCTCTAAACACAGTTCGCGTTAAAAAAATTTCGTCGGACAAAAGCGACTTAGACAACAAAATATGTTTGTTTTACTGAGAATACTTTAGCTAATGTCCTTTATAATTTGAATTAGTGTTTATGTTTTATTGTTCAGTTTCAGTAATTCATCTACAGGTAACGTTTTTTGAGAATTTATTTTTTATTAATAATTTTGTTTTATTTTGTCTTGTTAATTTTAGTTTATGTTAGGTATGTAATGTATCTTACGGGTGGCATCTCAATAATTAGATATGTTGTGGAAAAATTCATTTATTCGGATTCACTCAAAATGTGAAACTCGTGTATTAAATAAATTCAGTAATACACAGACTGAATAGTTTAAGATCTTTGGGTATATATTTAATTATATGATTTTGGCTCACATTTTATCTCCAAAACCTATGACAATTCTCAATTCAACGTCATACAATTACGTGACAATTCCAATAAATTAAAAACATATTTCAGTGAATTGGTTGGCCTTCTGGAAAGTATGTTCATTTACTGTACATTACTCAAATACTTGGTAGGGGCTCCTTTTGCTTTAATGTTACTGCCTCAATTCGGCGTCGGCATGGAGGTGATCAGATTTGTGTGGCACTGCTGAGTTGGTATGGAAGTTCTCAAGTGAAAGTTTCTTTGAACAGTGGCCTTCAGCTTCCATCTGCAATTTTTGGTCTGCACTTGTAACCCTCTCAAAGTGCACCTACACGCAGTGACACACACCACCATGCTGATCACTCACCCGGTTCAGGTCTGCCATTTATGTGCTGGCCGTCAAGCACATCAACCACCATGGACATTTAACCACCTTTTTGGTTGCTTTTTTTTGGCAGGTGTGGGCGTGTGCCATTTACTCCTGCTGGAAAATAAAATCAGCATCTTCAAAATCAAAAAGCTGGTCAGTCCAGAAGGAAAGCAGTGTAAGTGCCCAAAATTTTCTTGGTAAACCAGTGCAGTGACCTTTGGAAGTTTCAAAAAACACAATGGACTCAACACCAGCAGATGACACTTGTTTCTCACCCCAAATCCCACATGACTGTGGAAACTTAACACTGGACGTTGCTTCAGTCAAGCAACTTGGGCCATGAGCTTCTCCACCCTTCTCTCCAGACGATCTAGGACCTTGGTTTCCAATCTTGCTGAAAAACAAAACTGCCTCTCATCTGAAAGAGGACTTTGGACCACTGGGCAACACAGTCCAGTTCTTCTTCTCCTTAGCCCAGGTAAGACACCTCTGACGTTGTCTGTGGTTCAGGAGTGGGCTTAACACAGAGGAATACGACAACTGTAGCCAAATTCCTTGACACGTCTGTGTGTGGTGGCACTTGATGCCTTGACCCCAGCCTCAGTCCATTCCTTGTGAAGTCACTCAAATTCTTGAAATCAATTTTGCTTGACAATCACCTCATAAGGCGCAGTTTCTCTCGGTTGGTTGTGCATCTTTTTCTTCCACACTTTTTCCTTCCACTCAAACTTTCTGTTAACATGCTTGGATACAGCACTCGGTGAACAACCAGCTTCTTGGCATGAATGTTTTGTGGCTTACCCTCCTTGTGAAGGGTGTCAATGATTGTCTTCTGGACAACTGTCAGATCATCAGTCTTCCCCATTATTGTGTAGCCTAGTGAACCAAACGGATCGAGACCATTTTGAAGGCTCAGGAAACCTTTGCAGGTGTTTTGAGTTGATTAGCTGAGGTGGCATGCACCATATTCTAATTTGTTGTAGAAGTGAATTTGGTGGGTTTTTGTTTTAAATGTGAGCCCCCTAATATCATCACAATTTAAAGAACAAATACTAAACTACTTCAGTCTGTGTTGCATTGAATTTATTAAGAAACGTCATAATTTGATAGAGTACTGAAAGAAGGAACGTTGTCCACCAGTCGATTTATTTAATGCCCTGATGTATGTACATGTTATTTCATGGTTTTAGTTTAGGCCTTCGTGTGGGAGTGAACGGGAAACAATCTTGTTACCAAACTAGGATAGAAAGGGAGAGGGGAGCCCATAGAGAGTAACAGGACTCATAATGGAGGACAGAAAGAAGAAAATATGTTTAGGTGTTGTGTTGTAAATTTTGTAATAATGAGGATTGTATTTACCTATAGAAGTACCACCGACATTAGTTTCAGTGCCCTTATGTTGCTGAAATTAAACCTGGGCGTTTTTTTTGTAAACCCAGTTGAAACTTTGTTAGCTGCCCTGCCATTTCTTCCTTTATTTTGGCGCGCTGATACAAAAAACCCAAAGGCTTTGATTGTTTGCAGGTTTGCCATTTAATTTCTCTCCACCATGCCCCCAAAGAGCCTTTATATCACCTTATACCCGCAGGGAAATACAATGCTGCGCTAAACAAAATTCATCCAGAGCACTTTTTACAGCAGAGAAAATCTTGTGAGACTCTCTATTGACCATCCAGCCAGTGAAATACCTTGAGCGCGCCTGATCAGCAGATGTGGGTCAGAGGAACTCTCCTGTGCTTCCGACCCCCCCAAAAACCAGCTTAACTCCCTAGGTGCCTGAGAAAACCATACTAGGGCAAGGCAGTGTGTTTAGGGAAACAAGGAAAATCACATGTTTCTGTCACGATCTGGCCAAGTACGATAAGCGAAAACGGTTGATTCAACGGAAGGGCAGTTTGTATTACACGGCTGCTCCCACAGCTCTCTTTGTTAGTCTGTTAAATGGTCGGATGGTAAATAAGCATTTACCGTGACAATCTAATGCTTATTACTGTCCTGGAATGAATCCAACACTACTCTGGAATGCAATTTTGCTTGTCTTTCAGAACCATTCGGTCGTCCATTGACTGAAGTCACATGACTAAGGGGGCAGCACCGGGTCACTTTGCTTCAACTCACAACTTCTAGGCACAAACAGTTTTTTTGTACTGTGTCATACTTGTAAAAAAAAGAAAGTAAAAGAAAATAAAAAAGAGTATTATGTTGTAACTAGTTGTACGCTAAAGCAGCTGTTGTGTGTACATTTTTTATAATAAGATGCTTGTAGCTTTCCCTCATTGAAATGTCGACACTGGCTCAATTCATGTTCAGGATTATTTCGGCATTCTTTGTCATGTTTTAACATCACAAAAGCTAAATAATATAGTCTATCGATAATGGTAACCACTCATTACAAGAACATAATCGGTTTTTGTTATGTGATATTGTACAAGAATGGATCTGTTAGTTAGATCCTTTTCCTGTACATTTTTGTGGCAAAGATCAGTTTGTTATTCTTTTTGGTGAGCTGTATAAAGCATAGGGATCAACTTTGGGGCCGGCTAGTTTGCCCGTAGAATGTTTTGGTATACCGCGGTGTATTGGTGTAAGATTTCAGACAACGTGTTGCGAAGGGTACACGTTTGTTGTATTCGGATTCTCCGCGAGCCGACTTGGAATGGCCATGGAACTCAGCATGGAAAGATCAACACACTGGTGGAAGAACCTGTTATTTTCTCGACTTGTGTTTTTGTTTTGTTCTTTAAAGTTTGGCATTTCATTTGCAAATGCTAAATATATTTTCCTGAGTAGTCTGTCAAATAAATTAGTCTGTAGCTGATTCCAATAACTGGGGGTGTCGGTTTCGGTGTGTTTTAATGAATGGCCATGTATTTGAATTGCGCCATTTGTGCCATACAAACATCTCAATGCGCAATCCCAATTTGCAGTACTCGTGTGATTGCCGTTACCTAAGTGACTCATCTTACTTGGTAAGACAACATACTTTTTCAGCCATTGTGGTGTTTGACCATCTACGCCAGCAGAGCTAACCCAGACCAAACGCTTGATGCTTTTGAATGGATGATTTGGTTTATCGCCATGGCACATTTTGGAAAGGGAACAGATTTGGATGAACTCAACAAATTGTCAGCATCTTACAGTTACGTTTAAAAGTCAAACTAGCATATACAAGCAACAAAAAATTACTACCAGTGGCTCCTGCAAGATACTGAGTCCTGGGAGGGAAATGATCGGGTCATTGCACAAAAATTAGCATTAGTCATAACCTTAACACCTATGAATCCAGAGCACTAGGCAAACAGTCCCTAAATCAAGGTCTGGTTACACAAACGAATCAGTCGCTGACCCATTTCCCTTTTGGTGTGAATGCTTTCACAATGTCACGGAATCGGCTGAGCTCTGAACATCATGGCGCGCATCACAAATCTAAAAGTTTTTCCAATCAAACTTACTTTTCCGGGTCACTCCAACTTGGAAACACATCAAAATACCCCAGTATAGTCCCCACATGATTGCCGGTTTTTGGCCAACTCATTCAATGCTCCAGTTCCTCCAACATGGCACTGAATTGACGAACTCAACACAAGGACGATTATCCACTGATAGGAAACGTTTTATGGTTTCTTTGTTGTTTATGTAAAGGTGAGCCAGATGAAGACGAGTTTAGTCACTGTGGGCTAAGTAATTCAGCCAGTTTTACATCATTATTGGAGTCTGCTGTAATAATAGGTTGTTGATACCTGTGTTAAATCAAGTGCATGATTCGTAAACAGAAAGCGAGTGAACGGAACCATTCATTTGATGCGATTCGAAAGAATCAGTTTTTTGTGGAAAGATCGATTTCCTATTTGCTGCTCCTGTGAGTAGCAAGTAGGAGGTTGTAAATATTGTTCAGTATTCGTGCCACCCCATGTTTGGCTTCATAGTATTGAATAGAGTTTCAGGAGCCACGATAGTAATCGTTGTCTCCTGGATATGCGCTGTTGTTTGCGCACGGCGGCACTGGTGCACTGGCATAGGGATTCACCAAGAACCACGTTTCACTAAAAAAAATAAAATCAAGCTTTACTGTTCTTAAAAACAAAAACAAAAAGCCAACTCCATCTTTGATGGCCTGAGGGTGAGAAAAATAACAGCATATTTAAATTTTTGGTGAACTGTTGGTCGAATGTCCTTCCCCTCATCAGTTGGCTCAAAAGCACACTTATATATATGCAAGGCTGGCGTTTCACCCAAGGCCACGGGGACACTGGCCAGCTCAAGATAGCAGGCGGCTCGTGTCTGGGATTGGAAACTTGTTTTCCCACATGCCTAATGGTTAGAGATTTGGACTTGTAACCAGAAGGTAGACTGTTATATATCATAGAGCCAACGGTGCCTTAGGAAGATGCAGCTAGGGGCAGCTGTGGCCTAATGGTTAGAGATTTGGACTTGTAACCAGAAGGTTGGCTTAGAAGTTTTCTTGAGTTAGGAGGTCACCGGTGCTGGCAGGAGTTGCTTAGGTGGGAGGAGTGAATAGACAAGCGGCTCTCTTCCACCCTCGATACCCATGGCTGAAGTACCCTCAGGCAAGGCACTTTGGGCCCCCCAGTTACTCCCAGGCTGGATATAGCTGCCCCTGCTCCGGGTGTGTATATGTTCACACAAACAGCTGTGTGTGTGCACTTGGATGGGTTAAATGCAGAGCACCAATTTCGACAAATGTCACGACTTTCACTTTCACTAAGGAAGGAAACAAATGCAAGAAGTTCAAATACAAGTTTCCCAGTCAAAATAGTTTACAGAGGGCTTGTATCTGTGTCCACCAGTAGGCTACTTAAATGGTGACAAGGGAAATAATCTATGGCAGGCTATCAGATGCCTGTAAGAGCTGTAGAGAGAAAGTTGCAGCTGGCTATGGTTGAGAAAATAATGGACTATACTTGTATACCTCAAATGAGAGAGAGAGAGAGAGAAAAAAAAGGTTGTTATAAACAGGAGGGGGGTGTCCTGCAAGGTTAGCCTGTTGAGCCCTCTCTGGAGATGTTGTGGGCTTGTCAACAAAAACATCAAGGAAAACGGGTGCCCCACCTGATGACCTCATATTAGTAGCCTCGGTCCCCACTATATATTAAGTGTACTTACCTGCTAATAATACTTACATTTTAAATAAGTATTTGGTACAATGCACTTATTGTGTACATGTGTGTTTTTACATTGTGCTTATGTTTAAAAAAATCTCTGCAAGTAAGTACATATGTAATTAATTACTGTAATTACATTTATAATCACACTGTTGGACCATCCTTACACCTTAAACCACCCTTAAACCTACCCTTCTGCCAAACCTGTCCCTAACAGTCAATCCCATACCCTCAATAGAAGCAAAAGTGTTTTTAAATACAATATAAACACAATATTTTGCATTTATGTTTTGATATAAAGTGGGACCTTCCTCCTTCCTTTAAGCTCGTTAATTAGGAGTTGTAAGATTATACCTATTCCTATTTGTTTAAATGAGATGATACTCTTACTCTGTTTGGAGTGAAATATTAATTTCACGCTTTAATAAATCAAATTCATACACCGAAAAAAAAAATTGTGGTAAAGAAACCATAATCAAACATAACACTTTTAAATAAAATAACAAAGAAATAGCAATTAATAAATTTACACAAATAATTACAAAGAAATGGCAAGTAACAAATTTAATTAAACATGAGATGTTAAAGTAGAAGACCAAAATAGTGTTTTCTTATAAAACATACTCCAATAATCACTGTTTTATATACAACTTTGAAAATCCACTAATCTCGCAAACAACATCAAGACCCACCTCCATAATAAACTGATAAAGAAAGAAAGATGGACGTCTGATAAAATATATCTTATGATTGGGTAAATAATGCTTTATATGCTGCTGTTGTTTTGACTTGTTGAAAACAATAGTTTTAAAATGACGTTACAATAGTTTGGCTGAATCTCTGAGAGAGCGGGTGCGACCGGTCCACTACCAATGGCAACTCAAAATATTAAATAAAATGACATGTTCTTCTTCAGTTTCACAAAATAAACAAAGATGATTTACTTAAAATTAGTATAAACTATAACTTGTTTAACACATAAATGGTTCAGAAACCATTTCCATCTTAAACACAAAGCTTGCAATATAACTTTTATTGCAATCAATTTATCTGTCCAATACTTTAAGAAGCTTCATAGCACCTCAATAAAAATTGGTTTTGTATTGTGTGGTTTTTCTGGGCAAGACCTTTGTGGTTAAAATAAACAAGTGAGCTGGAAAAATCCATTCAACACTACACTCCTGAAAAATTCACTGTCATGAGATACAAGGTTTTTAAAAAGTTTCTTAGAAAACTATGGAACCTAGTAACTAGAATCTGCTTAGACTTCCTGCTCCTGGGATCTAAAAAGAAAGAAGAAGAAAAAGGATGAAAATTTTTCACAGCAGTTATTGAAACAAAAAGTTTCAGAAAAATTTGGAAATGCCAAACTTTCCCGCATTGCAGTCTTATTTCTAGCAACTACTGATTTCCCCGTCCCTGTCATTTTCCTTCAAGCAAAAAAATTATTTAAAAAAGTTCCAGCATTATAGATGGTATTAAGCTTTTTGAGTTTTAACATTCAGGTACGACTTTGGGGGTACATTTAAAGGTGGGTCTTTTTAAATCTTACTTGAGCACATTTCTAATGACAAAAATTAACTTTTAATTTGTTACACTAAAACCATAACAATTAAAATAAAAAATTCAAAAACTCAAAACAACTGGTACTCATTTAACACCATATTTAAATTTTATACTGCATCTACATCTCGCAGCTTTCATCTCCTAACCTACCTTTTATCTCTCTATTTCCCTTCTTCAGCTTTCATCTTTTATTTTATTTTTTATTTTTTTACGTTTCAGATTCACATTAATGCCTCACCTTCCTTTGTGCTCTCTCTTTCCCTTCTTTCATGTCTGACTTGAATTTCCTGAATGAAGACTCCTTTTTTATAAAAGTAACATTTTATATACAGGTGCTGGTCATATAATTAGAATATCATCAAAAAGTTTTTTTTTTTTTTCACTTATTCCATTCAAAAAGTGAAACTTGTATATTATATTCATTCATTACACACAGACTGATATATTTCAAATGTTTATTTCTTTTAATTTTGATGATTATAACTGACAACTGGTCATTATAACTGACAACTTTTTTCTACCACATCTTTTCCTTCCCTTCGCCTCTCTATTAATGTGCTTGGACACAGATCTCTGTGAACAGACAGCCTCTTTTGCGATGACCTTTTGTGTCTTGCCCTCCTTGTGCAAGGTGTCAATGGTCGTCTTTTGAACAACCTGTCCAAGTCAGCAGTCTTCCCCTGATTGTGTAGCCTACAGAACTTAGACTGAAGAGCCATTTAAAAGGCAGCACGGTGGTTGCCCAGGAAGCTGATGCGACAACTCCATCACATCCAAGCGCAATGCAGAATATTCGAACAATCTTATTCAAACTGCGAGGAGACTTCCTGATGAAATAGCGTTGATGTGTAGCGTTGCTCTCCTGGTTGGGTAGTGGGTGCTTTTCGAGAAATCTCATATGGAGTTCCACCATTGTTCCCTCATTAAAACTTAAAAACAAAAAAAAACAGCTGAACAGCATATACCAACCCCGAAGTAAGATTTTCGGCACAGAAATTCTCCATCATGTGTCCACATTATTTTTTAAAACTTTGGCCATGTTTAGCATGAGAATCCATCTCTTTTACACTGTGAACAACTCTGAATACATGAAACACCATTGTAGCCCCCCTTTAAAGAAGTGTCCCTTTAATTAAAGACCATTGTTATGCCTCGAAAGTGTAAACTCATTCATGGAATCATGAACTCTTCAAAAGAACATTTCTAATCCAATGCAGGTATGACCTCCCCTGTCAAATGTAGCTAAAACACATTTTTCACAGAGAAACTCTATGCCTGAGATACGGCTAAGGAGGCAGTCTGTGGCCCTGGGTTTTAATTCTTTATGGTTTATATGGGCAAAAAAAAATCCTTCACAGCAAACGTTTAAGTACACATAGCTTTAAATGTGGAGTAAACAAATCATTGCTTTAAAAAACCCAAAACCTCTGCCAGCTGTGCAGTGGGTTGGGGCAGTCAAAGGTGTTGGGATGTTTGCTGCTTCCCAGGGTTTGAATGACTTGCAGTCATTAGATAGTTCATAGATGGGACGAAGAAAGTGTGCATAATAAGCGGTAGGCTATTTTAAAAAGGAAAATTTAAATATATATTATTTATATTATATTATATTATAATGAAGTATACCCGGGTCCTTAAGACATAACTCTTACAGTTCATTATATTGCATATGGACACTAATTTAAGAAGACTTGAAATAAGTTAATCTCACAGACATATATCTAAAAGCCATTTTTTTAAATTTATAGAAACATAACAACAAGGTTAACACTTTCTCCGTTTCAACCAAAATGACAACCGGGTTTTTTTCTAAAAAACGTTTCAGGGTTTGGGAAAAAAAAATGCAGGAGATTAAACATACATCCGGTTTTACACCTTAAATAAATGTCATTTTTACATAAATGTCTTCCATTTAAGTAGTTATTCACGACATTCCCCTGTATGCAAAAAACAAAGTATCCCCAATTTACTCCCAAAAATAGAAATACACCTTATATCAATATTTTTTTTCTGACTTCATTTCTTCTCTTCTGTTCTTTTTCTTCAACTTCCCGTTCAATGAGAATCAAAAAAAAAAAAAAAAAAAACACTTGTGTGAATGTATAAAGAAAGTCTTGCTTCCCCAGGGCCGCAATTGAAATAATCAGCTGGTAGGTCCAAGCCTTTAACAATGTAACCCATAAAACTCAGCTAAAACTCCACAGTCCAGGCGGTTAAGTCTTGTCTTTATACTGTTCCAGCTCTTTTTCTTCTTCATGGCAAGCTGTTTGTTGCTTTTTGATAAGCTGGATTTGTGTTTCCAGGTCTATTAGTTCCTGTACTATGGGGTTCTAGGGAAAGGCCCAGCAAATGGGTTCTTCCGTTAGATGTGGCCTGTAGCAGGCTGTCTCTTGGCTCCTGTGGGGACAGCAGCTCTTTACAGTGAGAACATTTTTAGGTCATTTTGTTGTCCCTGCTTGACTGAACAGTTTTTTCGTCTGTTGCGTTGGAGGTTCCCCAAAGAGAGTTCAAGGGGAGCATTTTGTTGGTTGTTTCCAACATTGCAGCTTAGCTCGGAACAAACATTTACATTATCAGTATAGGGTATGGTATGTGTGCTTTGCAATCTCATCTATCATTCTCCTCCCTCCTCCACTCTAATCCCCTTCTTCCTCAGCCCTACTTTCCCTGCCCTCCCAAGCCCTGCCTGCCCTGCACACCCTCCCACTCCTGCTCCTCCCATCACTCCCACTTTCTCCCTCCACAGCTACCCTCCCTTTCCCTCCTCCCTACTTTCACGTCCCTTCCCCTCCACTCCTACTCCATCACTCCCACTCCCTCTCCTCACTTTCCTCCTCCCTCCCTACATCCCTCCCACCTCCCCTCCCACTTCCCCTCCACACACTTCCTGCCTCACACCACTTTCACTTCCTACTCCACTCACTCCCCTCCCTCCCTCCCTCCCTCCCTCCTCACTCCTCACTTCTCCTCCCACTCCTCCCAAGCCCACCACACTGCTTCCACTCCTTTTGCATCCCTCCTGCCCTTTTTCACTCAAGCTCCTCACTGCTTCCACACCCAAAAAATACTCACTTTACTCCTCTTTCTCCTCACTTTTTACTTTTACTTTTCACTCCCACAGCTGCCACTTTCACTGCAGCCACACATCCTGCCCACTGGCTCAGCCACTACTTTCCACTCCCACTTCCTCCTTCCACTCTATTCTGGCCTCCATCGCTTTACGAGAAGGAGGTTTGGAAAGCACTTGCATTTGAACAGCTTGGTTTGGGAGCATGTGAAAGATTGGGGTGATTGTGGCCACTGTAAAATGGCGAAGTCTTGCCCGAGGGAAGCCGCGGGCTCTGAGGCTGCACCGTGGGCTTTACATATGGGATCACTTGGAATCTCTGCATATGGAACCCAGCCCTCTACTGTGGTTCTCACGGATTCTCACAGTTCATCAAGCTTTGTGTCTGGTCTGCATGCCATCTCTACGTACCAAAGCGAGTATGCGTGCACCTGCTGCCTAGTATACTTTCGGTTGTGATCGGTGGCAGCTGAATTACCGTCATCACATGTAGTATGCGTGGCTTGTTTGGTTGCCAAGTGGACTGGTCTCACTAGCGAATCCAATACATGGGTCACGACGTGGTGCTTAGTGACCCGAATGAAGAAATATAGTTATCGTAAGCGCCAGTAAGGACTTTACAACCAAAATACTGGTAGCTTGTAAGATAGAAACTTTATTTGGTTTGATTCATATGATGTCCAGAAAGATCAATCCATTTTGGATTTCATTTTTTATAATGCTTTGAAACAGCAAAGTTTCCTGAGAATGACACTACTTTAGCGCCGATGTTGCTGGAATACTGGGCATTGTTAAAGTTCATTTTGTTGTTATGAAAGCAGTTTACCTTTTCTCGGTTTTGCAACGTCTGTAATTTGTCTTCTTTGAAAGTCGGGGTTAAGTGCTTTCGATGTAATCGTACAGAAAAAAACGAATTATAACCATGCTATTAAAGAAAAGTGGTGTTGAGAATTACAAAGTGAGTAATGAGCAAAGCTTTCCTTTAATGCTTCAACGAGTCACTAAGATGACATGTAATTATGTGTAATATAACCAGCGTGGAATTGTGCAAAATGAACTTTACTTGACTAGTGTGAAGCCAGTATTTATGTTGTGATGACTGCTGCATTCTGGGTATCAGCCAGCGATGGGCCGATGTGTTCACCAGTGTGGTGAGCGAGACAGGGCCACTCCAGCGCAGCGCGGCAAATAGCAGTGCTTTATCCCCCATCTGTAGCGTCTGAGGATGACAGAAAGTCAAGGTTAGAAAGAGGAATAGTTCCGGCCATGGATGAAATTTGAGGTCGAGTATTTAGTTCATAAAGCTCATATTGTTTAGCTTATTCTGTAAGACACAAAATGAGATATCTATACTTGGTAGGGCCAAAGGAAAAAGATTAACACCATTAACCATCCAAAAGTAGTTTGAATACATTGCACTCAGGGGGTCTTCCTGAGGACCATCATAGTTATTATCCTCTGGCGTTCCTCTTCCCAAAAGGGTCTCAAATCCTAACTCAACTGAACAACAAACAATACATTGTGAATGAAGAAAGAAAATAATGCATGATTAAAAATATTCAGGGTTAGTAAATGATGTGGCGAGATCTGAAAAAAAAGGAAGAAATTAATGGAGTAACATCTTAGAGGGACAATTTTTTGTTTGGGTTTTCAAATTTGGGGTTAAAAGTAGCAGCATTTAATGTGGCGTGAAACAAGTTTTGTGTGTGTTTTTTTGTGTATAAAATATACAAAACAATATAATCTCTCTATATCATATACAATTCAAAGTTGTCAGTACACTTTTCTTTGAAAAAAAAAAACAAACAAACAAAATCAACAAAAAAGGGCACATTAAATTGAAAAAAATTCAATAAAGACATTTATAGTCTTAAAATATTTACAAAAGATTGCAAATAAACAATAATCTTTTGAACTTTCTATTTATCGAACAATCCTTAAAAGATGCGTCTAGGTTTCCAAAAATATGTAGCAAGAACAACTTTAAAAAAAAATCTTACAGACCCCAAACATTTATATAATAATAATAATAATAATAATAATAATAATAATAATAATAATAAAAATACATCTTTACTTAATTTTATATATATTTTTTAAATCAGGGCAGTTCACACAGAACCGTCTTTGCATGTAAAAATGCGAAAACAAAGCACTCATTAATGGTTTTAAACAAAGTGCAGCTTGTAATAACAAAAACAAAAGCACCACTTCTCCGGGGTCTTCTGATTGGTCCAGGTTCTGGAGCTAATGTTAATGAATGGCTGGTGGCAAATGTAATTCTTTTTAACTTGACGGCATCTTAAAAATGGGCGCTCATGTGCGAGACGGCAAATTATGTAAAATCCCCGATAGAAAAAAATATGGAAAAGTATGAACTGGAATGGAAAAACTAATTCTGTGGGCGCTACCAAATAAATTTTAAAAGTTGATATTTTTTAGTCTTAAAATAGACAGCCCTTCATATGCCCTCTGATTCGATAGAAATGTGTCATCAAACTATTTAGATAGATCCACTTTCTTGGTGGACATCATCAAAATATGCATCTCTGATTTCTGAGTTTTATCAGACTCCCTCTGTGACTGAAGCTTCTTTTACGCAGGGTACCACTTTATACCACTTGTCATGCAGCATGTCCATAAATCCATCGATTTGTACTGACTGACCAGCTCAGAGATTTGAGGTGAGAGGAGAGTTCTGTTTGGGAGCAGCCTGTAGCGGATGGAAATATATATTTTTTATCAGCATGTACACAGTGGTTCATTCCTCCATAACTTAGAAACAATAACAAGAGTATGAGAAGCATTCATTTACTGGCCTTCTGTGTCATAAAGAGCTTTCCCACTGTCAGCATCTTGCAGTCTGCATCAATAGACACTTCATAGTCTAAAGTGCTTTGTCCATTATGAAGCATCCAGCTTTTAGGGGATCATCCTGGAATGGCATCAGACAGTTTGCTATTATATAATGACATAATTTGCTCATTCAGACATTTTGTCTATGGAATACAATGTGTCTAGCTTTAACGGTTTTTGATGATTTGATACCTACACACTCGCATAAAGGGAACACAGAAATTGTTTACTAGCAGTTACATTCTTGTTTATCCTATGATTTGAAATGTATGTTATCTTGAAAAAACACGTGCTGATTGATTTAAAAAGAGAGACCTGGCTAACCTCTTAGAAAATATTGCACATTTCATCTAAGCTTCTCCTGAAATCTATTCATTTGCCTCTTGAAGGAATTATACACTGTGGCAATATTTTTGGAGTATGCGGTCTGATTTGAGGACTGCGCAAATCATGTCGAAGGTTGTGGAAACTCAAAGAGGAGTTTTCAGACTTGCAACAGAGGATATGAAAGGAGGAAAACCTCTTCTAAATTTAGTTAAGCGTGGCCTGTCGAACACTCAAGTGACATCTGGAGAATCTTGGCACAGGCATGTGCTTGGGGTTTTTTCTGCAATTATTAAAATAAATTAAATGATTAAAAAAAAAAGTATTAGCATTTTCCCATTTTGGGGTTGGGTCCCCAACTACTTTAAATAAAAAAAAAAAAAAAAAAAAAAAAAAAAAAACAAAAATTTTATTTACTTTACTTTAAAAAGTTACTTTACTTTACTCATGATCAAGTTGTCATTGTTTCCATGTCCTAATTTTCAGTGCTGTCCATCCCTCAATAAGCAACTTAATAGGAAACAACTTTAGCTCCTACATAAATCTTTTGGCTTAAGTGCCCTCCTTGT
>NC_056606.1:88994-182614 GCF_018340385.1 Cyprinus carpio | reverse complement strand
TAATCCAATGCAGGTTTGACCACAAACTCGGAATCATGAACTCTTCAAAAGAACATTTCTAATCCAATGCAGGTATGACCTCCCCTGTCAAATGTAGCTAAAACACACTTCTCTTCACAGAGAAACTCTATGCACATGAGATACGGCTAAAGGAGAGCAGTCTGTGAAAACGTGGAGTTTAATTCTTTATCGTTATATGGGCAAATAAAATCCTTCACATAGCTTTAAATGTGGAGTAAACAAATCATTGCCCCTTTAAAACCAAAGTTGGGAGAACCAAATCCTCATGCCAGCTGTGCAGTGGGTTCGACATTCAAAGTGTTGGGATGTTTGTTGCTTCAGGGTTTGAATGACTTGCAGTCATTAACAGACCAATGAATCAGAGTGTCTACTACTTATAGCATGATTTCAGCCTCTTTAACCATTCAAGTCATGATTCAAGTCATTATTATACAAAGAGAAAGAAAATTTGACATAAATCTGTAACAAACATCCCAAGGGCTTCAGATGCAGATAGTTCATGTAGCATGGCACTGAAGAAAGTGTAAAAAAAAATATTTAAAATTTGAAAAAAAATGAAAATGAATTTTAGAGAATCCAAACATTTATTCCCACTGTGTTAATAATATGTGATCATGTTATCAATCAAGTAACTGTAGTCTGATTCAAGTATATTAAAATAATTGAATTACAAGTACTTATTTTTTGGAATTTGATTACTTACAGTAATCCTGATTACATGTAATCAGTTACTATCCAAGGCTGCATATACGTCTCTATCACAGTACTTGCCATCCTGAGTATCAAAACATGACATGCTGTAAGGTAGGGCATGGATACAGTGCAACAAAGTTAGCCAATCACAGCAGTGGGTGTCTACTTCTGTTTCTGCAAGAGGTAACTATTATTACTATTATTTTTACAATTGTACCTTTTTTTTTAGTGAAAAAAGAAAAAATAAACAAAAAAAAAAAACACCAACACCGGTGCAAACTTAATGAGCTAGCCCTGAGAAACAATATATACAAATCTAAAACTGCTTCCATGACTCCTTTAAAATTAAGATATTCAACACAGTTTTGTTGTTCGTTTATAAATGTTACTTTAAAAAAACAAAAAACTAAAAATTATATTAAAACTCAAAACTATATAATAAAAAAAAATACACCCGCCTCCATTAATAAATAACACATACAATTCAATTTAATACATAACAACACTTGAAACTAATTTAAGAAGACTTGAAATAAGTTAATCTCACAGACATATATCTAAAAGCCATTTTAATTCATAGAAACATAACAATTCAAGGTTAACACTTTCTCGTTACAACTCCAGAGATGACAGCACGGCTTTCTTCCTAAAAAACGTTCTCAGGTCTGTGTAAAAATATGCAGGAGATGCTATCATACATCACAGTTTGACACCTTAAATAAATGTCATTTTGACACATAAATGTCTTCCATTTAAGTAGTTATTCACTGACATTTTCCATGTCGCCACGTAAAAACAAAGTATCCTCAGAATTTAACTTCTGGGAATATAGAAATACACACTGCTTATATCCAATATTTATATCTGACTTCATTTCTTCTCTTCTGTTCTTTTTCTTCAACTTCAGTTCAATGAGGAATCAAAAAAAAAAAAAAAAAAAAAAAAAAAAAAAAAAAAAAAACACTTGTGTGAATGTATAAAGAAAGTCTTGCTTCCCTCAGGAGCCGCAATTGAAATAATCAGCTGGTAGGTCCAAGCCTTTGAACAATGTAACCCATAAAACTCCAGCTAAATCTCCCACGAGTCTAGGACTCGGTTGAAGTCTTTGTCTTCTGATACTGTTCCAGCTCTTTTTTCTTCTTCATGGCAAGCTGTAGTTGCTTTTTGATAAGCTGGATTTGTGTTTCCAGGTCTGTCAGTTCCTGTACTATGGGGTTCTGGGAAAGGCCCAGCAAATCGGTTCTTCCGTTCGATGTGGCCTGTAACGGAAGCTGTCTCTTGTCCTGTGGGGACAGCAGCTCTTTACAGTGAGAACATTGCAGGTCATTTTGTTGTCCCTCTTGACTGGACAGTTTTCGTCTGTTGCAGTTGGAGGTTCCCAAAGAGTTCAAGGGCATTTGTTGGTTGTTTCCAACATTGCAGTAATCGGAACAAGAACGATACCACATTATCAGTATAGAATTGTAAGTATGTCATGGAAAGTTATAGTTATTCTAGTTTTTCTCAATTTTGACTGGTCTTTCCATGCATATGCAACAAAACTGATCTGTTTTTATTTGTTTATACCAAGTGTTCTGAAGCCATATAATAGCTTAAAATCTTCACATCTAACCTAGATTTCCATGGCATGTTCATGAGAGATGCAGCTGTCATGAATTACGTGTTCTAGTAAGTCAAATCTTTCACAAAACTAATCTGACAAAGATCAACAAATAATGACTTTAAAAGATGTGCTACTTTTATGGTGATTTATGTCATTTTTGAAGCTTGAAAGTTCCTGTTCATTATAATTGCATGAAAAATAGCAGCAAGTGCTTTTTTAATTAAAATAAAGCTGAAATGAAATATCAATATCAAACCATTAGATTAAATACTTGAACTTAAAAAAAAAAAAAAAACCTACATGTATTTTAGAAATGTAGCCTAAGCTAATGTTCTTAAATTATTAAAACCAAAACTGAAATAAAAATAAAGCTAAATAGGAATAAAAAAACAAAAACAAAAAACAAACAAACAAAAAAACGAAATTCTTAATAATAAATAATAATATATAAATAACACTGGCTTTAAAGATGTCTTTAATTACAAATAATATATCAGAAGTGAACAGTACTTTAAAGAAACGTCTCACTGAGAAGGGAATGGAGAAGTCACATTGTGACCGACAAATTGGGATATCGCTTAGAGAGATCAATCCACTTCGAGTGTAAATAATGAGCCAATGCATATTATTATATACTGGCACTGGCTGAGGAGCCGAGCTCAGCAGTGGTACAGTATTGGGACGTGACATCTCCGTTCTCTGCTTCAGGGAACAAGGATTACATACGTAACCAAGACGTTCCCTTTCAGTCAGTCACTACGAGTCATTCGTGATAAATTGGGATCCCTACCAAAGCGCCATGGATGCTGTCTCTTCCAGTGTACTGTGCGAGCCTCCTGTGCCCTCTTTTTGGTGTAGACCAGGGCTCGCAACAAGAAGACCAGTCTCCGTTGTCGTAGCACTACCCACTCAGTGAAATGGGAAAATACTGGGAAAATGTACCCGTTCCACTTGGAACAGGAACATTGCAGAAGCCCCATCCTTCCCGAAGGAGGTTTCGGAAGCACTTACACATTTGAACAACCGTTTAGGAGCATATGAAAGATTAGAGGTGATTGTAACCCTCTTGGAAATGGCAGAAGTCTGCCGGGGAAACACGGGCTCTGAGGCTACACCGTGGGCTTTACACATATGGGATCCACTTAGGTCTCTACATATGGAACCCAGCCCTCTACTGGTTCTCACGGATTCTCACGGATTCATCAAGCTTTGTGTCTGGTCTACGTACCATCTCTACGTACCAAAGCTGAGTATGCATTGCACCTGCTGCCTAATTATACTCGAGTTGTGATCAGTGGCAGCTGGATGCAATCATCACATGCCAGTATGCATTGGCTTGTTTAGTTTACACTTGAAGTGGACTGGTCTCACTAAGCGAGATCCCAATACATCGGTCACGACATGAGTCATAGTGACCGAATGAAAGGGAAATATAGTTATACGTAAAGCATATTAAAGGACTTACAACAAAATACTGGTAAAGCTTGTAAGATAAACTTTATTTAGTTTGATTCATATGATGTCAGAAAGATCAATCCATTTAGATTTCATTTTTTATAATGCTTTGAAACAGCAAAGTTTCCTGAGAATGACACTACTTTAGCACTTCGATGTTGCTTGAATGCTAGACATTATTTAAAAGTTCATTTGTTATGAAAGCAGTTTACCTTTTCTCCGGTTTTGCAACCGTCTGTAATTTGTCTTCTTTGAAAGTCGGGTTAAGTGCTCGATGTAATCGCTGAAAAAAACAATTAAATTAAGTGCTATTAAAGAAAAGTGGTGTTGAGAATTACAAAGTGAGTAATGAGCAAAGCTTTCCTTTAATGCTTCAACGAGTCACTAAGATGACATGTAATTATGTGTAATATAACCAGCGTGGAATTGTGCAAATGAACTTACTTGACTAGTGTGAAGCCAGTATTTATGTTGTGATGACTGCTGCATTCTGGGTATCAGCCAGCGATGGACGATGTGTTCACCCAGTGTGGTGAGCAGAGACAGGGCCACTCCAACGCACAGCATGACAAATAACCCTGAGAAGTGCTTTATCCCCATCTGTAACGTCTGAGGATGACAACAGAAAGTCAAGGTTAGAAAAGAGGAATAGTTCAGCCATGAATGAAATTTGGTCAGTATTTAGTTCCATAAAACTCCATATTGTTTAGCTTATTCTGTAAGACACAAAATGAGATATCTATATAAGTAGACATTTTTAATGGCAAAGAAAGATTAACACCATTAAACCATCACAGAAGTAGTTTGAATGACTTGTGCACTCAAGTCTTCTACGAGGAACAAATCATAGTTATTATCCTCTGAAAACGTTCCTCTTCACCAGAGCTCTCAAATCCCTAACTCAACTGAACAAGCAAACAATACATTTGTGAATGAAGAAAGAAAATAATGCATGATTAGAATGATTCAGGGGTTAGTAAATGATGGTGAAAGCGAGATCTGAAAAAGGAAGCAAATTAATGGAGTAACTTATCATTAGAGTACAATTTTGTGTTTAGTTGTCAAATTTAGGATTAAAAGTAGCAGCATTTAATGTGGCATGAAACAAGTTTGTGTGTGTGTGTGTATAAAATATACAAACCAATATAATCCTCTCTATATACATATACAATTCAAAAGTTGTCAGTACACTTTTTTTTTCTTTTGAAAACAAAAACAAACAAACAAAATCAACAAGGACACATTAAATTGAAAAAAAATTACAATAAAGACATTTATAGTCTTAAAATATTTACAAAAGATTGCAAATAAACAATAATCTTTTGAACTTTCTATTTATCGAACAATCCTTAAAAGATGCGTCTAGGTTTCCAAAAAAGTATGTAGCAGAACAACTTTAAAAAAAAAAATCTTACAGACCCCAAACATTTATATAATAATAATAATAATAATAATAAAATACATCTTTACTTAATTATTATATATATATTTTTTTAAATCCAAGGGGCAGTTCACACAGAACACGTCTTTGCATGTAAAATGCGAGACAAAGCACTCATTAATGGTTTTAAACAAGTGCAGCTTGTAACTGTAAACAAAAACATACAGCACTTGCCCTGCCTCCGGGGTCTTCTGATTGGTCCAGGTTCTGGAGCTAATGTTAATGAATGGCGCTGCGTGTAAAATGTGAAATTCTTTTAACTTGACACGGCATCTTAAAAATGGGACGCTCATGTGCGAGACATGGCAAATTATGTAAAATGCGATAGAAAAACTATGGAAAAGTAGTGAACTGGAATGGAAAAACTAATTCTGTGTGAACGGCCCCTTAACACAAATAAATTTTAAAAAGTTGATATTTTCAGTCCTTAAAAATAGACAGCCCCTTCTATATGCCACTCCTGATTCGATAGGAAATGTGTCATCAAACTATTTAGATAGATCCACTTTCTTGAGTGGACATCATCAAAATGATAGCATCTCTGATTTCTGAGTTTGTATCAGACTCACCTCTGTGACTGCGAAGCTTCTTTTACCGCAGGGTACCACTTTATACCACTTGTCATGCAGCATGTCCATAAATCCATCAGATTTGTACTGACTGACCAGCTCAGAGATATTTGAGGTGAGAGGAGAGTTCTGTTTGAGGCCAATGCCATAGCCTGTAAACGGATGGGAAATATATATTTTTATCAGCATGTGCACAGTAGTTCATTCACTCCATAACTTAGAAACAATAACAAGTGAGAAGCATTCATTTACTGGCCTTCAATCGCAAAAGGCTTTCCCACTGTCAGCATCTTGCAGTCTGCATCAATAGACACTTCATAGTCTAAAAGTGCTTTGTCCATTATAAAAGCATCCAGCTTTTGGGGATCATCCCTGGAATGGCATCAGACAGTTTGCTATTATATAATGACACATCTATTTGCTGCATTCAGACATTTTGTCTATGGAAATACAATGTTGTCACAATATGAACTTGGTTTTGATGATTTGATACCTACACACTTGCAGAAGGGAACACAGAAGGCCAATTTACTAGCAGTTACATTCTTGTTTATCCTATGCGATTTGAAATGTATGTTATCTTGAAAAAACACGTGGTGGATTGATTTAAAAAGAGAGACCTGGCTAACCTTCTTAGGAAAATATTGCACATTTCATCTGCTTCTCCTGAAATCTATTAATTTTGCCCTGTTTGAAGGAATTATACACTGTGGCAATATTTTGGAGTATGCGGTCTGATTTGAGGACTGCACCAAATCATGTCCCGAAGGTTGTGGAAACTCAAAAGAGGAGTTTCAGACTTGCAACAGAGGATATGAAAGGAGGAAAACCTCTTCTAAATTTAGTTAAGCGTGGCCTGTCGAACACTCAAGTGACATCTGGAGAATCTTGGCACAGGCTTATGTGCTTGGGTTATTTCTGCAATTATTAAAATAAATTAAATGATTAAAAAAAAAGTATTAATAAGTATCCTATTTTTGGGGTTGGGGTCCCTAACTACTTTAAATAAAAAAAAAAAAAAAAAAAAAAAAAAAAAAAAAACAACAAACAAAATTTTATTTACTTTACTTTAAAGTTACTTTACTTTACTCATGATCAAGTTGTCATTGTTTTCCATGTCCTACATTTTCAGTGCTGTCCATCCATCAATAAGCAAATAACACTCAGCAAATAAAACTCACTCAAATAACAGCAAAACAACTTTAGCTCGCAAATCTTTTGGCTTAAGTGCCCTCCCCTTGTCAAAAAAACTTCCCTACATTACAGCACAAGCCTACTTTTCATTTTATTTTAAGGGTTCAAGAGGTACGGCATAACAGAAATTACCTGCTTGCTTCCCCAACACGGATTGTTGTTCTCCAGCACATCTCTGTTGTTTTGATTCGCATATGTCAATACATTTGTAAACAGTACAATGAAAAATAATATTTTTCAATAAATGCTAAATATATTTATATTCAATATATAAATATATTTAAACATTTAAATGCAAAAATATATTACAAAATGGGCAATATAATTATTTGAGTAAATGCAAAATCATTTTTTTAAAAATATATTTTGGACAAATTGAAAATAATTGAACATAAATGATTAAATATATTTCTGAAAATATATTTTCAGTTATAAACATCTGACATCTTGCATTTAAAATAGGAATATATGTTTTGCATGTATTGTCTAATTTTATTGCTTGATATTTAGAATGTATACTTCGCAATGAAGGAATATATGTTTTGCATGTATTGTCTAATTTGTTCCCTCGATTTGTAAAATCGTGCACACTATTTATAAATCGAGAGAACAAATTAGTAAATTGTGCACATGATTTAGCAAAATCGGGGGAACTAAATAGTAATTGTGTGCATGTTTTAGTACATCGAGGGAACGAATTAGTAAAAATTCATTCATTTTTTCTTGCATGTCATGTGCTCTGTACTATGCAGCCACCCAGATCATTAAATCAGTAGGAATGTGTGTTTTCAACACAGTCTAAACATTAATCAAGTCTATTCATTCCCAGTCTTATACAGCGAAACCACATGGATTTGCCTGACACTGCAAGAAGGCCAAAGCCATCTAAGAAGGACATGGTAGAGGGCATCCAGCAAATTATTGCAGCTTCAATGATCGATGCCACTTTGCAATAACGATTACCACTTACTTAAGAAGATCTATCCCATCAGGGGTTGCAGGGACATTATATCGTCTCATGTATTCATACATCTCTGGGAAGCTTTTTTTCACATAGTCCTCAGCGCTGCTCTCCCGAACGGTTCCAAAGCGGAAACCTTGTGATGGATGGTGGAGCTTGAAAAGCAAGAGGACTGGTTTCATTAACCAGGAAGTATATTTGTAACCTCTAAGCCTGCCAGTCATTGAAATAATTTGAAAATGATAAACACAATTTGCTCTTACCTTGGGATCATGTATACCTGAGAGTTGCTCATAGGTTTTCTCACCAACCATGACAGCGGCGAGATTAGCCGTGTATGTGGAAAGGCAGAACAAACAGAAAATGGCCCAGAGGTTCATGAGGAATCTGCCGGTCCAACACTTTGGCGGTTTAATGGCGCCAGTCCTGCCGAATAAGATTGCGTAGCAAACGTTTAGCGCAGAGGAGAAAGAAAAGACACGGTCCCTGTTCCTTCCCCTCGGAGTCATGCCGAAAGGGCTTTTCCACTCGTACAAGGTCAGGAACACGGCCGTCACGTGTAAAGACACAAATATCCCCAGCCACATACTCCAGTGCAGGGGCCACATGAAGGCCCCGATAGGTGCGGCCGTATCCATAGTCCTGACGAGGATTCCCAGACTGGTGGAGAAGAAGGGGCTGGTGAAGTCGATGACCTGACTGCGTGCTGAGTTGATGCTAAACGAAGTGACGGCCAGATGTGCCGCTCCGCTCATGAGGTCCCCGACCAGCCCCGTCCAGCGACCATTTTTGTAAGCTCCATATTTCCCATCTCCCACGATATAGAGGTCAAAGTCAAACCTCATGTCCTCCGCCAGCTTCTCCAAAAGATCAATGCAATATCCATAACAACATTTTTTAAACTCCATGGGGACGCTGTCGTTGGCACCTTGCAAACCCTGAAAAAGGCTTTCCAATAAGGCTGTGTCATTTGTTAGGGGGTCAAGGCACAGCTGGCCAGCCGGGCACAAGCCTTCTTCATCAACGTCTCGGGTGAAGACAAATGGATGTTCTACCAGGGTGACGACACGCAAGTGTAGACGCGAGGAATGCCGCCAGTCCGCTCCTGCCTGAGACTGTCTCTTATTAGGCCAAACTCCGTAATCCATAACCACTTTGCCCTGCTTCCAGCTGCCGAGGCGCGTCCACATGGGCTTGCCTATTGGGTCCTGCTGGAGATTCCAGATGAAGTGATGGCTTTCAGAGATTATGGTTGATTCCTCCTGAACATTGATGTAGCCACTTAGGCCGTCAAAAGACGTGCTGGGCATGAATCTAAAAATATAAGAAAATCATATATTATTGCAATCTTTATTCTGACAAATGCAATGTCAAAGAAAACTGAACCTGATTTACTTTTACAACAAAATGTGTCTGATCTAAAGGTTCGTTCACACCGAGGATAACTATAAAGTTTAAATAATTGTTCAAATTCTTTGAGATTAGGGAATTCCTCATCACAGCTTTAACGATAACGACACAGAGAAACAATATCATTCACATTCAGAATGTTTTTTTCTCCAGCTGATGAACAACCGATCAGAATCCATCCAAGCATTTAAAGTGGCAGACGACAAAACTGCAGCACACATAATACACTCTAAAAATGCTGGGTTAAAAACAACCTATCGCTGGGTGAGATAAGGACAAAGCCAGCAAATATGTGGTTTTGACCCAGCAGTTTGGTTAAATGTTTTATTTTTAGTTGTATTTAACTCAACTATTGCTTAAAAATTACTGTATATTTCTTGCTTAAAATGAACCCAAAATAGGTTGGAAATTAACATTTATTCATATGTTCAATAAATAGACATTTCTTAATAAGTTGGATAAATAATAAATTAATATATATTTTTAAATGGCTTATTAATAAATGTTCACCTTCCGATTATTGCTGATGCCTCTAGAAATTATGTTTCTAATTTTTAATTTACAAACTATTCTGGGCTCATTTTCAGCCAGCCATATAGTAATTTTTAAACAATAATTTAAAGTCTCTGTGCTTGTCCATATTTTACCCAGCACTGAGTTATATTTTTTAGAGTGTAAACAGAATGTTATTGTGCGAACGCTAATATAGTTATCATTATAGTTATTAATCTTGGTGAGAACGGATCTTTACTTTGAACTATACATCAGTGCACATTTCTCTAAAACAACAGACTTGGAGTTTTTAAATGTATTTGAACAGTATCTCCCACAATGTAGACTTTGTGTAAATAGCTAACAAAAAATAAAATGGTGACATTTGTTGTTGTTGTTGTTTTTGTACCACATAAATACTTTTCCAATTGCAAAAGATAAACTAGGCTATATTGTATGATATAATATACTGCCACTCAAACGGCTCCAGTTGATGATGTTACTTTTTCTACTAGCATTTATATGTAGATTAACCGTCTCAGATTATTAACTTGGAAATCTAAAAGCTCATATTAGCTTCCTTAACACTGATTATTTTTACTGGATATATTCTATTGCACTTGAAAATATGTAGCATCACAGAAGTTAAATATGTGAATGTCTTATCATTTTATCTTTAATGCTTCAATCTCACAGTGAACCCACTTCCCGGTGGGTAAGAAGTGCTATTTAGCTACTTGACTGACCTTTCAGTTTAGGGTATATTACTACCGTCTTATTACCATTCTATCTTCAATTTAGTTTTCTTTTTCTTTTTTTTTTTCTGCAGTGGTGTAGCTAACGGTAACTCTTTTAAATCAGTAATGATAGAAGTGCTGAGTATGTGAAATTTAAGCCCTGAGGTAGTTTGCTTGGAAGTTGGCGGAGTTGTTTCCTGACAGTGCAGTGTTCGAGAAAACGCTCTTGATATGCTGTCTCTATGAGCGTGTTTGCCACCAGGCTAATGTCGTGTCTTACTGCTTTTCATAGCACTAACCGCAGCCTTTTCATGCTCACTATGACAATGTTTTGTTTGCTTTTTGCTCAATTCTGTTGACATATTCAGAAAAAAACCCTCTCGACTGTGGATAAAGAGGATAATCCTTATAGAATATGCAGACGTGCAGTATTCCAGTCCCAGATTATCAAAAGTCACTATATAATTCTTCACTATATAATTCTCTCTCTCTATTTTTATTTTTATTATTATATTTATTATTTTTTAAATGTAATTCATGTTCAGTAATGTTTCTGGGTATTTTACATCATGTGAAAACTAATCTTTCTTAAAGGCCGGTGGATATTGCAAGAGTAGCTCAGTTCCTGGCTTGTTGTCCATTTTAAATGAAATGGAATTTAATGACTGATTTGGAAGACTTTACCTACTCAGCAAGTATTTGTGTCACACAAGTAGCACTCCTTAAGTGCACAGGAATTTTCAATTCCAGTATGTTTGGTATTTGTTTAATTTTAACATATTGCTAAACTGATGACAAGACACTCTAACAAGCATAAAAACATTACACATCGAAATATTGGATAAAATCTTTTTTTTTTTTTTTTTTATTTTTAAATGCATTATGAGATTGTCTTCTGTGCAGACTTAAACCAAAAGAAGACATACTCTTAAAAATAAAGGTTTCAAAAAGGAGGTTTTACCATGATGTCATAGAATAACTATATATATATATATATATATATATATATATATATATATATATATATATATATATATATATATATATATATATATATATATATATATATATATTTTGTGAAGAACAATTTAATAATTAGCCTTTTTCCACTATAAAGAATCTTTATTGCCATGGAAAGGTTGTGCAGAAGTTAAATGTTCTTCATGGAATCACAGATGCCAATAAAGAATTGTTCTTAACTCAGAATTTTTCGACTTTTTGTGGTATACAGTAGGAGGCGCTATTACACATTTTCAGAAAGAGTACTAAATCTCTGTATCAAAATACAGTGAAGAAGAAGCAGAAACAACGATTGCATATATAAGCAGATGCATATTTAAATTAACATGATCATCAAGCGTTAAACAGCATAGAAATCAAAACTGTCCAATTTTACTAAATGAAATGTCAGCCCAGGAAGTGGTTTAAGA
Organism: Cyprinus carpio; assembly: GCF_018340385.1. Lineage (NCBI taxonomy): Eukaryota > Metazoa > Chordata > Actinopteri > Cypriniformes > Cyprinidae > Cyprinus > Cyprinus carpio. The sequence goes on along the minus strand of NC_056606.1, from coordinate 170,608 downwards.
CTGTGAAGCTTTGGGGAAGTTGATGGAAGCGATCTACTTCATCTATGTTTTGATCAATGCTCTGAATCCGATCCAGATGTATCAAATTATTTTTTGACAAAAAAAGAATGCATGAAGTTTGAATAAAACATTTAGTTTTGTTAATAAGCAGAGGTGCTGTTCTTTCTTTTGACATATTGTATATTCATACAACAAAATATTCTGGGGCCATGAAAATTTTGTGAAAATGCTCAAAAATGCTGGAAGTGGCTGGCAACATTTTAAAAAACACTGGCGGGGAAAAAGTTAAAGGAGGTCACACACCAGTTTAGAAAAGCATAGCATCTCCCATTGTGTCTAATTGGTGTCAAGCAACCGCCACAACTATTACGAAATATCACAAATATTACGAAATATCAAGCAGTGCATCAAATCAAATACCTGGACAGAAAGGTTCCTGATGTGAGATTTTTAGTCTCAAGTCTTGCCAGGCAATTTGTGATGCCAGGAATCAGCGCCAGTTCTGGAGACACAATGGTAGCTGATCCCACCGCTCGTGCCACCAGCTCCAAAGCATCCTGGACGTAATGATCCAGCGAGGGCTCACCCATACCACCATGTGCAAGAAGACCCATGGGCAGCCCCTCTGTCCGCAACACCTCCACATTCTGAGAGTCTCCTATAATCCAGTGGTAATCAGGTACAATCAGTCCAAACTTTGCAATCGTAGTAAAGATTCTCCTTATATCCCTGATGTCACATCCAAAGGTCACTATAGTAGATGTTGAGTCCTTAATGGACTCTAGTTGAACTTGCAGGGACATTTGAAAGTCACTTTTGGAGCTGCCATTGGTGGATATCTTGAGAACTGTCCCCAGGTGAAATTTGGAGTTATTATGGAGCAAGAAAACAAAGTCTGAAATATTCATCTGTTGACACATCACCAGACTGACTTCATACCAGTTATTCATGGACAGCAGGGAGAAGATGAGATCTGCTTGAGAGGTTTGAGGGTTTTGCATGGCCATCTGGAAATGGAGAGAGTTTTGGGAAGAAACAAATGAGGTTATCATTACAAAGAGATGGATACAGTATTATGGATCTTGTTTGTCAAACATCCAACTAGTCAACTGGTAATTTCAAATAGTTCACCTGGAATCAAAGAATCAAATCATGATTCATGGCTGTATTAAAATGGCATAGCCGTTCTGAGTTTGAGGACATGAACTGCCCAGAGTAGAACATCCTGGTTGTCATCTTTAGTAATTACAGTAATTACAACATTCCGTGAATGCTTCTTTTAATAAATGCAGTTGGCCTTTTTAGGCCATCACAGTGTATTTACTATTTCTATCTAGCTGATTTTACACATCCCTTCCTGTCTGCCAAACAGAGGGAAGGCATGTGTTTTAAGCCCAACAGATATTTATCACAAATGCATGATTTGATGGACAGTCTCCTTCTGTTTGCAGATTGCGTTTCTAAAGCAGATTCTCCTCCGAGGAAAACAAATATTAAGATTTCCAACACGATGTCCAAGTGCGCAATTCTTTGCTTCTGAAAACAATTTCTTTTAAGCACTCTCTGGTTCCATTTATGATGCATGGAAATAGAAATACATCTGTTTTGGAATCTCAAACTAGTTCAACAGATTTGAAAGTTGACAAATCCTCTGAAAATAGTCAGTTTTTTGTTTATCCGTTCAATTAGCATCCTCATACGCTTGGAACTTGCATTTATTAATTGCATTTGACTGCATCATGTTGCTCTGTCCAAAGAAAAAAACTTGTAAAATTAACTACAATGATCTGGTTAATTATGTTTTATAAATGTTAGGAAATATTGGCCAATGGACCAAAACACTGATTTATTGTTTGATTTTCCTGTAACTTGATGAAGGACATTAGCATGATCAGGAGCCGTGTTGCCAAGTCTGTGATTTTCCAGCGCAATTTTTGTTGCCGTGTGATGATATGTGATTTAGACTGAGGTGGAATCCCTGAAAGCAGGAATGTGATTGGGCTAGTGGTTAGTAGTTTTGAGTACCAGTTGGGCTGGTTTTGTTACACAGACCTGGCAACCCTGACCAGGACTCTATTGATCTCATGCATTTCCACCAAAATATGGAAGTAGAGTATTTCAAATATGGAATTAACATCTAAACGTTGCCCACTAAGGACATCAAGAAACATTAATTACGTGAGGTCTGGGATCTCAATGTTTTAATAATATAATAGCTATTAATAACATGACATTGTCCTGCTAAGGAAATCAAGACCTTAACAGACACTGCCAGGTGAAATGTTTAGCCGAGCCATTTAAATTTCCCCTGGGGCTGCAATTATGAGATGGCAGAAAACAGGCTAATCAGAATTGATTAAGGAAAAAGCTTTCCAGGGATTTCATCTCAAGATGTCTAAACAAAGTCTGACTTATTTTCAGTAGGAGTTGTCTTGAAATCTAATTGGCCTAACCGGTGGGAGAGTAATAAGTACTAACAAGTTAAGAAGAGACACTTAAGAGGTTTTGAGTGGCTACATCATCCTGAGTATGTTTTATATTGAAGGAGCCCGTGTCATTAGATGATTTGCAAGCTGGGATACAGCCAGATATTACTGCTGTGTCATAAAAAAAGCACTGGAGGGTGATACAATTAAATGTGCGTTTCCAGCAGCTTTGAAGATGAATGGGTAAAGATGGGTGATTTGATACACCCCAGTTCTTCGGGCCTGTGGAGAGTGGCTTGATGGACTTTCAGTTTGTCTTCTCATAACCTTGAAACCTTCAAAATATCCCAGAAGGAATTAGGAATGATAAATGATGAAACCACCAGTGTTGTGAAATAATATATTTGTTGGAGTGGTCTTTAATAATATAGACATCTAACTGTCACCTGTGTTACAGTGGAAATTATTACTGCCACCCTTTTCATAAAAGATAAGCAAAATAAGACCAAAATGTTCATAACTTTTGAAAAAAAAAATAAATAAAAAAATAATAATAATATATATATATGTATATATATATGTTTTACTAAATGAACAATTCATCCAATTCATTAAACTACTAAACACACATGTTCAAAATGAAAATTGTACTTCAGTGTACTATAAAATTGCATGAATACTAAAGATACTCATTAATAGATATATATATATATATATATATATATATATATATATATATATATATAGAGAGATAGAGAGAGAGAGAGAGAGAGAGAGAGAGAGAGGAGATGTTTTTTAATAAATGACTACATCATCATCAAACTGTAGACCTTTTTCTTCACATTTTAAAGTCTTGATTCCTATTCAGTAACACAAGGTAAATGTTTGCTGTTTTAGCATTCATTATATATATCACAATCATCCTATATATATATATATATATATATATATATATATATATATATATATATATATATATACACAATCATCCTTCCTTCCTTCCTCCCTTCCTTCCTTTCTTTCTTCCTTTTTCCTTCCATCCACTATTTAATGATATGCAATCAAATAAATTGAAGGCGTTTCATCATATTTCACCATACAAATCTCTGTTTATGAACAGTATGTCTGACTTTTACTTAAGATTTAAGTATTGAGAATAACCAAATATATAAAGACCAAGGAATGGTCCCAGAAACCTTTGAGTTGAAAACAATGAGTTTTGTATTTATCCACCATCTATGAGCACAATTCCTGTTCCGACAGAAATCAGTAAGGCTCAGTAACGAGCACATTGAGAGACTAATTGCTATTTGGACAGATAACAGACACTGATTCTGAGCTCATAGAGAAATCTGATAAATCTCACATGATTGTCTAAACCAAGACCTGACCAGAAGATGGTGCTAACATCAAAATATCAGATATCAAACAGCGCAGTCCTCAGGGTGCACAGCAAAATGCATTTTTAACAGACACTGTGTGTCACCACCTATATAGCTGTTTTATTTGTGCTTTAGACTGATCCAACAGGTGTCATAACAAACTTCCAATTCCATTTTCAAAAAGCCATCCCACCCTTTCACCAGACACCTTAAGTTCTAGTTAGATTTAAGCATAGGCAAATACTGCATATAGTGAACATTTGATACCAGTCTTTAAAACATCAGTTGTACTATAATACATAGCACTGGATTTATGATGTATGCTCTAAATATGAGCACTCATGCACTCTTAAAAAAATAATTAAAGAACAAAAAAGCTATTAAAGAACCATTTTGGTGGTTCCTTAACGAACATATTCTTAAAAGATATTTATTTTTTTCTTTCTTTCTTTCTTTCTTTCTTTCTTTCTTCTTTTTTTATTAATCTGAAGAACCTTCTTCTTCCACTATAATGCAATGGAAAGATTCCATTAATGTTTACGGTTCTTCTTGGAAATGATACCAATAAAGAACCTTTATCTGTAAGAGTGCGGGATAAAACATGCTCAACACTGTCATTAGTTTTGACAAATTTAATTTACTTACCGGTTTGTAAAAATATACTACATTATGACTTACACCCCCCAACACTGCAACTTAAAAATATAAGCTTTTAATAACATTTTAATAACCAAGTCATAAAATAACGGACTTGGAACTTAAGAAATGCATGCAATATGAAAAGTAGTATGTATTTGTGTATGTTAATTTTAAAAAAGAAAAACATTGTACAGCTGTGTTATTGAGCTACATCATTATTTTTTGTTAAATGTAGGGTCTGATGTAAGTGAAAATTCAATTTTGGGTGTTGATATGATCTTAAAATCATTCTATATTCTCAGCTCATTCTCAATCTAAGATATCGTCAATATTTGTATCATATATTTAATAAACTATACATTATTTTTCTATCTGACATGCATATCACAAGGGAAAACACACATTTATTTGAAAAGCAGGAGGTTGCACATCATAGATTCATTTACTGAGTCTGCAGTGTACTGTTTATAATCCAGAAACCTAAAATAACTACTAAAATAGTTGACCATTCATGCATGCTTTCAATCCAGTTCCTCAGTTCCAAACATTTCAACATGTGTCCTCTAATTGTACTTGTGTATAGTGCAGTCCCTAATTTCTAAATGAAGAAACGGAGCTCCAGAAACTATATGCAGCTATATGCACACCAATGCTAAATGTTAACATTAGTATTTCTCATAACAAAATAAACACACCTGACTCTGGCGTTTGATTTCGCTCTGGACGACGCTGATGACTGGAATCTGTAGCGTCGTGGTGATAAATTCCAACATCACCAGTTCGTCCCTGTTCTGTGGGAACGCGACGATGGCAGAAACTCCTTGCACGATGACAGTGTGGCAAACACTTTGCAGGAACGATGCGGGATCTGCGCAGGCAGGTGTAGAGGACGAGGAAAAGGAGAAAGCAGGTAATTCTCCAAGTCCTGCTTCCACGGCCATGACTATCTCAAGGCTGAGGTTGTAGGGTAAAAGCCCCGCCACTCGATTCAGGCTCTCTGTAGCGAGTATAACAGAGTCTCGAGGTAGAAACACAGCGTCCGTACCCACTTGTTTGAGTGCGCTTTTACTTTTGGAGGCCTTGTGGGGGTTATTCACTGAGCTCTTAGTCCTGATACCACTCCAGCCTTTCTCGTGCCCACTTTGGGGGATCGTGTCCCACTCTTCCCACGTTTCTCTGTCTGCTTCCCAGTCCGGATCTCTCCCTCTAAGGGAATCCAGCCTGAACACTCGAGGCTGCAGGTGCAGAGCTCCGACTCTCACCGTGTGTCCGATCCTCTTCAGAATCTGACATGGCTGTGGATGTGCCAGAGATGCTGGGGGAACAAGCAGCATCATCAAAACGCTTGGCGCAAGTAAGGAGACCCACACCAACCTGGCCAGCGCACCCCAGATCCAAGAGCCCGGCATTACTCCAAACAAGCCTCGTTTAAGCTCTGGAATCGACGGGATCCGCGTCCACCTGCGCGCCCGGTGGTTCCTGCACAGCGCTGGATAGATGATGGATCGCCGGTGAATCTCCTAGACGCAGCAAAGTTGCGCTCCTCTCCAACAGGCTTCTGAGGGATCGCCAGCAATGCACATGTCCAACGCGGCTCAAAACACTCGTTGCTCATCTCAAAAGCGTTTTTTAGACAAAATATTCCCGGTACGAAAATAATCAAGAGGGTGGTGTTTTTACGCGCTCTCCAAACAGGTGAAAAGGCAGCTACTAAAATGTAAAGTAATTGTAAAAACCCAAAAGCGCTTAAATTCTCCAAGGTCCAAGGATATGAAACAAATACTTAGATTTTTTCATTTATTTTTTAATTTTTGCATGCAAACCTGCATTCCATCCTGAATTTGATCATGAATAATGGTGACGGATCTCCAAAAATGTTGATAATTTACATGCAAACTATATGAGAACAGAAACGAGCGTTTAAATGGCTTTAAAAACATGTTACGCAGTGAAATTATTCCGATAAACTCCCACAATGGCACTGGAATAGTGCAGATTATTGCACTGGCTGTGCTGTGCGTTTAACCCCTTCACTGCTGCACTCACACCTCAGCCATACACAGACACTGATGGATTTAGATATTACATTCTTGTCTAAAATATGGGTTAACTGCATTTATTTATTTTTATTTGCATATAATTTAAATTATATATATATAATATATATATATATATATATATATATATATATATATATATATACACACACATAAAAAGATAAGCAAACACACAAAAAAAAAAAAAAAAAAAGATAAGCAAACACATAACAAAATAACTCAAATTGGATCCAAACTGATTTTATCTGCATATCACTTTTCACAATACAAGTCAGATTTAAGTAGAATCTCGCATCAGTGAGCAAGCTAAAGGCAACAACGTGGCAAGGAAAGCAGATGTTGTTTATGCTCATGCTGGCAAAATATCTCCAATTTTCCGTTGATATTTTCACAACACTTTATCTGTAGCAGCAGCCAAAAGAAGTTACACACCAATTTTGCTGAAAATAATTCCGATTGGTTAGGAAGTCTAACCTCTGCCTCTCCCTTGAATCATCAACAGTGCTGTCATTCTATCACTGACGCAATCCTGACTTACAGCAGGAGAGGTTGGATAAGAGGAGGGTGTGACACACCAGAACAGTGCTGTCAGGTGAGTGATGAACAAGAAAGATCTGATGGCTGTTGTACCTCATCACCACTGGCATAATTATCACACATCATTCTTTTGCTGAGACTATGCAGCCAGAGCACCGGTTGTCCCCTGAGGCCCAGGTGGGTCATAGCTTATAGACAGGTTAAACAGATGACCTGAGGACTTGACCTTGATCTCATTAGAATCGATAGGTATTTATATGGAAATGGTTTTAGAACATAGTTTTACAATAAAACATGTAATTTGACGATATTACAAAAGACACTTTTTAAAAGTGTAGTTAAACTGACATGAACGTTTCTCTCTTAATGTACACTTAAGTGACCTTTAATTTAATATATTTTCTGCAAGTCCAGTTAACTAAAATATATTTGAAAGATTTGAGGAACACTACACGTCCACATTCAATAAAAATTATCACATTTCTTTTTCACAATGGCCCACAAAGGTTCTGGCTTGAGTTTCAGAAAGTGTTGGAAGGAAGGAAATAAACAGAGGATTCAAAAACACTGAGACATCTGTATATACATTTTTACATACTGTATAGTGTATGTACACATTATTATTATTATTTTTAATGAAAAATAAACAATTATTCTGTTTTCTATGCACGGTATTGCTGGGTGATCAATGGAAGTTGAGTTTAGGGTGTACTCACGCTAGGCTCTTTGAAACCGCGCGTTTGAGTCCCAAAGCCTGATTCGTTTGACTAGTGTGATCACTCAACCCTCATATATACTCAATCAAGTATAACCGGCCCTGGCCCGGTTGGAAGAGGTGGGCCAGAGTGCAGTTCAGTTGGGCTCGGGTACGGTACGCATGCAGTGTGAGTGCTAACCGTGCCGGAGCACGGATCAGATAATATTTTGTGTGCGCTACTGTCATCATTACGACCGCACACATATACTATTACTACTACTACCAGAGCCGATCCTCCCTATACGCAAAATACGCAAGCTGCGTATGGCCCCCGAAACACCAGGGGGCCCCATTGCTCTCAAAGATGATTTAACCTTAGTTTCATTTTTGAATTTGGCAAGCGGTTAAGAAAACATGAATTATCATTTATTTTAATGCAGTGTGTTGTCACCCTTTCTGTTTAAAAATCAGTCAAATAATGTAATGTGAATTTCGTGCTCGAGTCTAACAAAACGAGTTGAAAGCGCACCGAGAGAGAGACACTGTTTCTCAAGCGCTTTCCATGAGCGCGATTCAAGAAGGAGAGAAACATGGACAAATCCGTTTTATTCATTCATTCATTACCACTCAACTCCACCGCATTTTGCGTAGGGCCCCCAGAAGTCTAGAATCGGCACTGACTACTACACTACACTTTTCAATTCATTTAATTCAATCAAGTATATTTATATTTATAATGGGTCTGGTTCTCAACTTATTGATTGGAATTGTAGTCTGCGATTTAAAGCTGCGATTTAAAAAATTATTTCATTAACATCAGCTGCCTCCGTAATAATTCTCTGATACTTACAAATGAATATCAAGGCACAGCATAAATGACAAATTTATTAGGTAGAATATTAGCGAAAGTGGGATTTCCCATAATCTCACACATGACTTAAGTGTGCTCCGGCCTGGAAAGTTTAGTGCAAGTGTGAGAGCAAGGGAGTGGGGAGGGGGAATAATCGCACTCAGGCACGATTCAAGGCAAGCGTGCTTAGTGTGAGTACACCCTTAGTTGCAATTGTGCTTGCTTAATTATAAAAATTCATTTTCATACTATTGTGTGCCTCTTAACCAAAACAAACCTAGGTGCATGATGACCCTGCAAACACTGTACCTATACAAAAACTTGTAAGATCACCCTGCGTGTCCAGATATGCTGTCTTACATGCAGGACTGAAACATGGTCCTTTGAGGGTCTTGACCAAGTCTTTTAAGCACTGAAGATTTCCCTTGTGGCAGACCTGTTATCCTACAGTATGTTAAAGTCACCATGAAATCAAAATAGACACTTTAGATTATTTTATAGAATACTGCAGTGTTAGTTCAGTTACCCTTGTAATCTTTGATCACAAAAAAAAAACAAAAAACATTCTCATTTCCACCCCAACCCACCCCTTCCACGGCAACTTCCCTTCCCCCTTCCCTTCCCTTCCCCTTTCCTGGCACCTTTCCTTTCCTTTCCTTTCCTGGCACTTTCCTTCCTTTCCTTTCCTTTCCTGGCATATATCCTCCCTTCCAGCAGCCTGCCACTCACATGAGATCACAACAATTAGCAAACGGCAATGATTTAATCAATTCTGATGGACCCCCCCAAAGTGTTTTATTTTAGAACAAAGGACTACACCAAATAGCTAGATCATACATGAATCTTTTTCAGCTGTAATATTTGAAAATGATAATATTTGAATTTTCATTCTCACAAAAAAAAACTGTGGTGTATGCACTGGACCGGGTTTCTTAGTGGTCAGCTTGCAGTTTAATGCACTGAGGACTGGTGTTCAGCTTCCTTTATCAGTCTTTAGTCATGCAGACTGAGGCTTTGGAGACTCCTGGCAGTCAGAAGCCTGAGTTCCTATACTCATGTGGTCTATAATCCAGCCGCAATCAAAAGCTTTTCCAACCTCATGGACACAGATCATCTCCTTTTTTTTTTTTTTGACATTTTTGTCAAAGAAATTCCAAATTTCTAAATCAAATGACTTGTCATTCAGATAAATGGCAATGAAATGTAACTAAAAACAGTATGATTTCTATAAATCACTAATTATTATTGATTCAAAAACAAGTGTGGAATGAATGCATGACATCCTGGTAATGACCCCAGCATGAAATCTACCATATAGAAAGCATTAAACTCAGAGCGCAGACCTGCACCAAGAGAGAGGTATGCTTTCAACAGTGACTCTTTGACCCTTCATTGACAAGCCGCTATAATAAATCTCATCTTCTCATTCCTCTCCTATCAGACTTAATTATAAGAGTGGACCCAAGCAGCAGGCATGACTGGTTGCATCATCAACTTCTAATGCTGTGCTGATGCTTAATATAGGTCATGAGAAAATACCATTGTGACCTGTTTTTACGACATAGTAGGGGTTCTAAACTAGTGGATCACAGACACAGTTGAAAAAATAATGCTAAATAAAAATAAATAACATTTCTACAACTTGATTACATGGGAAAACATCTCTATTTAACAATGGCTCTACCTATATTTTACACTGCAATTTCCAGGTGAAATGAACATAGAGGTAATAAAACACTAACAGATTTTGTCTCTTTTCAGACGATTTAGGGTTATGGGGCAGCTTATCAGTGAATAAAGACTTGGAGTTTTAAAGTGAAATGTCCAGTGAGTGGCGCTAATACCGTATCACGTGAGCTACAGAGCAACCCTGTATAAAACCGCATAATGTTCAAAAGTATCAGTTTTCAAATATTGCAGCATCGTTTTGAAGTCATAGCATAATATTGTGCAAGGAATTGTATGAAAATTAGGCTTTCTTATTCAATACTCTGGCCCATAATCATAATTTGTGTGAAAAGAAATAAAAGATGAGAGTTTTACTGCCTCTTTATTTCAACTGGAAACTGCATCGATTCATATGCATACACTGTAAAAAATCTAAAGTTGAGAAAACTTTAAACGTTTAAGGCAACCAACTTCAGCAGATTTTAGAGTTTTCTCAACTTATTTTGAGTTGAGAAAACACACACACACACACACACACACACACAAAAATCTGCTGAAGCTGGTTGCCTTAAACTTTTAAGTTTTCTCAACCTTTGATTTTTTGAGTTTTGCAGAAATGTAGGTAGAGGTAAATTTTTCCAATGGCTTTTTCTGACATAGCAAACTTGCTCGCTAGCTCACCTGGTACAGCACTGCACTTGCAATGAAAAGCTAAAACATGTTTAGGTTTATCCCGGTCAGGTTTATTGTTAATTTCAGTTGCGATAAAGGTCATGAACTGCCTTTGCTTTTATTTTGTACTGATCTCTGAGGTCCACTTACAATGTTATCAAAATTTTGACATAAAAAAGCATCATAATTTAGAAGTAATAGGCTATTTTCTGTCCTGTTTTTAACCCCTCTTATCAGTACACTGTTTGAATAGGCGTGGGAGATTGTAGACTCAGAAGTAAACACCCACTGCTATGATTGGCTAATAGTTCTGTATGTTGGACAGCCTACATCCTTCATACAGTAGATGGATGCTGCTATGATTTAGGTTAAAAATGCAGAAATACTCAGTACATATCAAACAATCTGTAATAGACAAAGCTATAGTGACCACATAATAATAATAATACTCACATTTGTATGGTGAAACACAACCACATTTTTTTCATGATAATGTACAGTTTAATTTACCTGTATTGGCAATGGAGAAAAATGGTAGGGCTTATACCTCTTGTGGATGATCAGCAACGTATTTCAGGTTGCGCCGAAATGTAGGCAGAGTCACATATTTAATCATTTATGGTCAACAGATTTGGTTTTCAATTGCTTGTGTCCTGGAACAAAACCAGATGAGAACAACAGCAGTATTACATTGAAAATACTAGACATTGATGCTTAGTATCACAAAATTAAATGTGGATGACCAGAATGAGGACACAGGAAAATTCCATCAGGATTGTTAATTTCATTTTCTGTCAAATTGGAAAATCACCACAAATCACACATATAATGCAGTGTGCTGTTCTGGAACTCTAATCTAAGCTGTTAAAAAATGGAAAACACACAGTAATAAGAGTAATAAAAGCCTACCCAAATAAATGTTCAGTTATTGATGTATCTGTCTGGGTAAGTGTAAGATTGGCTAACAGGCCTGGCACATCTAGATTTTAAGTACTTCTCGGATGTATTTGACATATCTTTTTGGTTCTATTATATTTCCTTTGCAAAGTAATGCAATCAAAATAGTTAACAATAAGGAATTATATTTGCATGCTTAGAGTTATATTTGCATGCTTAGAGATATTAGAACAAATGTTTTTAAGCAAACCTATAGTTCCTTATTAAGAAGATGACTTATACATTAATTGGACATTTTTGAAATAAGTCATTTTTAATTTTTGTCATCAAAAATGCAGTAAAAAATAAATATTGTGTTTTTTTTAACAATCTAAAATGCCTGTTTTATATTTGTATATATGTAAAAACATAATTTTACCTGTGATGCAAAGCTGAATTTTCATCATCATTACTCCAGTCTTCAGTGTCACATAATCCTTCAGAAATCATTCTAATATGCTGATTTGTTGCTCAAGACATCCCCCCCCCCAGAGTCCTTTGATGAAAATAAAGTTCAAATGTAATATATAGAATCCCATTGCCACCACAGAATAAAAAATAACTCAAAAACCAAACTAACTCTCAAAAAAACAATCATCCCTTAAATTAAAAGAAAACAGCAATGAATTTTGGCTAGTGGATTTTGCATACATCTCTGACATTAAAAGAAAACAGCAATGAATTTTGGCTAGTGGATTTTGCATACCTGAGCGACTCCCCGAGCATACAGGTATAAATAGGCTACAGGTGCATCCACTCATCAGATTTTTTTGCTTCGGAGCTTAGTCGAGTGAATGGGCCAAGTTGGTGAATGATTTCTTTTCAAGTCTTTTTGTTCAGACTGGAAGAAAGAAGCTGTTCCTGGTTGGCGTGATGGCACAAACAGCGGTGTACCTGTTGATTCAACGATTGCCGTTGCTGTGTCCCGTAAGAGCATTGCTCATAAATGTGGACCACACCTGGAGCTTCAGAGGCTCTGAGCAGCTCTTTGTCTGCTATGAAGGTCAGCAGAAAGGGAAGGCTGTCTCCAAGCGGAGGTTGGCCCTCTGGATAGTGGATCATATCGCCTTGGACTACCAATCCCAAGGCGAGCCGTGCTCCCTGGGGGTGAGGGCTCACTCCACACGGAGTGTTGCCTCCTCCTATGCGCTGGCGCATGGCGCCTCTCTGGCAGACATCTGTAGAGCGACACCGAGCACCTTCACAAGATTTTACAGTCTATCCGTTTACCTCCTATCCTCCTATTAATAGGTAAAAGACGTAAGTGGCGGGAAGAGCCGGCCACTCCAACACCCCCTGCAACATTCCCCCTCACCACAAGAATCAAACCACTCCCACTCCTCCAGTAAGTTCCCCGGACTGTGAACCCTGGTTGAGAATCCTCCAGCACCCCCGGCAGTCAGACTGGCCGGAGCAGTCTAACACCAGGCCCAGTATTGGTGTTAGCTTGCACGGGTTTCCGGTCAGCCCCTTTACTGGGCTAGGTGTCCATATGGCTTGTTTCCCTGAGGGCGATCCCATATGTGTATCCTTCCATGGTAAAGTTCCTCTCTCGGTGAACCCATGTCTTCCGTTTGACAGACCACTCTGTCAGTCTCTGCTGGCAGTCGTTCCTCCCTACTCCTAGGTAGGACTTGCCTCAGAGACCCATTCAGTCCATATCAGTGTCTCCACATGAAACCTCCTAACGGGCAGGATGTGGTCTCCATAGCGCCCTTCGCCGGAAGAAGACTCGCTTCCCCTTCATTACTGCCAAGCTGTAAACAACAAACAGGAAAGGCGTGAAGCGCCTTTCAACAGCACCGTCGAAAAAAAATTCTGTCATAGAACTCACCACCTGGCTATCTCAAGCAGCATTGTACTTACCTTTTGGTCCCTGCGGGCACCAAGGTCAGGGAATTTGCACTGGGAAGGTTACGACCTTTGCAAAAGCATTTGTTTGACCCCTATGTCATCACGACATAACTCGTAGTGAATGACAGATAGAGAACGTCTCAGTTATGTACGTAACCCTCATTCCCTAATGGAGGGAACAGAGATGTTATTTCCCCATGCCACAACCTTGAACCATCGCTGGTTGCCAGGGACATGTTCTCTGGCTCTGAAGGGTAAAACCTGATGAGTGGAGGCACTGGTCATTTATTTATGCACAGGAAGTGGCTCAGATATACAAAATCTACTAGCCAAAATTCATTGGCGTTTCTTGGAAAGTCAGAGTGAATTGGACCTCTCAAGTAAACCCCCTATGTCGTCACAACATAACGTATCCATTCCTGCCATCAGGGAATGAGAGTTACGCACAGTCATGCCCAAAAATAAGGACACCCTTGGTAAATATGACCAAAGAAGGCTGTGAAAATTAATCTGCATTGTTAATCCTTTTGATCTTTTATTTTAAAAATTCACAAAAATCATTAGATAATAAGAATTTAAAATGGGGGGAAATATCATTAAGAAATAAATGTTTTTCTCTAATACACATTGGCCACAATTAAGGACACCCCTAGAAATTCTTATGAGTAAAATAACTCTGAAGTATATTCCAATTCATATTCACAATTTTGAGTACTCTTCAGGGTGATTATGAACATGAAATCATACATCCAAGGCTTCCTGTTTCACGGAAATATAAATAGGAGGGAAAACAAAGCCCAAATGCCCTTAATCATCCATCACAATGAGAAAAACTAAAGAATATATTTCTGATGTGCAGCAAAAGACAATTGAGCTTCACAAATTAGTGAAGTGGCTATAAGAAAAGAGCTAGAGCAGTGAAAATTCCCATTTCCACCATCAGGGCAATAATTAAGAATTTCCAATCAACAAAAAATGTTACAAAACTGCCTGGAAGAGGACGTGTGTCTATATCGTCCTAATGCATGGTGAGGAGATCAGTTTGAGTGGCTAAAGACTCTCCAAGGACCACAGCTGGAGAATTGCAGAAAATAGTTGAGTCTCTGGTTCAAAAAACCTTAAAAAAAATTGTCAAACAGCACCTACATCAACACATGTTGTTTAGGAGGGTTTCAAGAAAAAATCTCCAAGCTCATTCAAAAACAAAACTCCAGCATATTAAGTTATCAGACACGAGTGGAACTTCAAATGGGACTGGCTTCTATGATCAGATGAAACTAAAAAATTTGCTTTTTGGCAGCAAACACTCAAGATGGGTTTGGTGAAAGCAGGGATAAAAAGTACCCCATGTGTACAATGAAATATACTGCTGTATTTTTGATGTTGTGGGCCTATATTTCTGCTGGAGGTCCTGGACATCTTGTTTAGATACATGGCATCATGGATTCTATCAAATACCAACAGATAAAAAATCAAAAAGTGACTGACTCTGTTAGAAATCTTATAATGCACCATGTTTGGATCATCCAACCGTACAATAATCCAAACACAAACCTCAAAAAAAAACACAAGAATGGGTCACTGGGCACAAAACCAAGCTGCTGCTAGAGCCATTCCAGTTCCCTGACCTGATCCCTATAGAAAATGAGAGGAGTGAACTGAAGAGGAGAAGCACCAACATGAAGCTGGGAATCTAAAGGGTCTGAAGTGATTCTGGATGAAGGAATGGTCTCTGATCTCTTGTCAGGTGTTCTCTAACCTCATCAGGCATTATAGGAGAACATTTAGAGCTGTTAAAACTGGCAAATGGAGGTTTAAAAAAATAATTCAATAAAAGGGTGTCCTTAATTGTGGCCAATGTGTATTAGAGAAAAACATTCATTTCATAATGATATTTCCCCCCATTTTAAAATTCTTGTTATCCAATGAAAGTTTAGATTTTTGTGAATTTTTAAAATAAAAGATCAAAAGGATTAACAATGCAGATTAATTTTCACAGCCTTCTTTGATCATATTTACCATGGGTGTCCTTATTTTTGGGCATGACTGTACGTAACCGAGACGTTTCCCTTGCAAGTGGCAGTTTAAATTTCACAATTCTAAGTTAAATAAAAAAAAAAAAAAAAAAAAAAAAAACTCAGAATTGTGACATTAAATTTTTTTTCATTCATTTTTTTTATCCTGTGGCAGAAACGGGTTTGCATAATGATGTATTGTAATGTAATACATGTCTTTACTGTTACTTTTGATTAATTTAAAGCATTGTTTGCTGAAAACATAATTAAAATTAAATATTAATATAAAAATACTAACCCAAAATGTCTGAATGATAGAGTATGTAATATGCTATTATTTGCTTAAAAGTACTTACTCTAATACCACCTAAATACCCATAAATAAAAATGTTAATATAGATAGAGCAAGTAGCCTCATTCATTTTTACATGCCATTTAGTGCCTTGGGTAAAAACAATCCATGTTTTTAAATGTCAGTTCATCAGGTTCATTACAGAAGATGCGATTTGAAAGAACTCATAATTATTTGAATTCATGACATTAACCAGACCTGGCACAGGTGCTACACAGGCCACTGTGATATAATGATTGTGTTTTATTAGTGTATCAGAAGCCTTCTGTTTCTTCTGTTGATACCTTTTTATTCCCTGTGGCTTTAAAAAACCTTTTCCTGCTGTGTCTTTTCACTTTCTCCAAGGTCTTTTCTATAACTGTTAATCTTTTTTCCTTTCCGTATTTAACTATTATTATTTTTTTTTTAAATCACACTTTTCATGAGAGAATTTACGGAATGACTTTTAGCTCATGAGATGGTACATTTTCAGGTCTCTTTAGAAATGCACACAAAATATGTTAATATTTCTTATAATAACATACACTGTGGATTGAGTGAATCTTATTCAGAATGGCCCTGCAATGATTTTAATGAAAGCGGATTAATATACATTTAATTATTTATTAAGCCCACTTCAAGGCCAGCTGGTTCGTATGACTTTCATCCATTTTCACAGAAATCCGATTCGGTTAATTCATCTTGCATTGCTCTTTCTGTTTGAAGGTATATTATTTATTGATCTTATATTTTTCAGGGAATGACATCTGACTCTTGACATGAAAAAGGTCTGTACAATGTTTTACTCACCCTCATGTTGTTTCAAACCTGTAGGAATTTCTTTCCTCTGTTGATAAATAAAAGCAGATATTTTGAAGAAAGTTCGTTACCAAACAGTTGCTGGTATCCATTGACTTACATTGTATTTTTTTTTTTTTTCATACTGAGGAAGTCAGTGGGTACCAGCAACTGTATGGTTGCTAACATTCTTCAGAATATCTGCTTTGATGGTCAACAGAAGAAGAAAGAAACAACAATTTGAACAACTTGAGAGTAAATGATAACAGAATTTTCATTTTTTGTGAATATAGTATACATGGTAGTTGTTAATAACTAATTGTAGATTAGTTTACTACTTTTTAAAAAGAGTAGTTTGACCGTCTTTTAACCATCAAGCCTGACATATGAAATAATAGTCAGCAAAATCACATTTTTAAACTGTAACACACACAAAGACACACTTCTTATGTTTATTTAATAAAAACAATCAATATTTCACAATAAAGACACATGAACCATGACCTGAACTGTTTTTAATACTAAAAGGCCTTTTACTTGTTAAAATGACAGAAAGCGTGAAGAGGTTGAGTACAAGTAAGTTTTTTTTTTCAGCAAAATTTTAATAATGTTGATAATTTATGTAATTATCATATGATACAAATATGATATAGTATAGAGTTGACATCTTCACATTATGAGGAGCTTATAGTGTAGCATGTTCCAGTGACAAAGTACACAGCTTCTCAAACAATAATGCACTAACTTACCAAAATACTAGAGTTAGTGGATTCAACCTCTAATTTTTGTGTGTAAATGGGTTGAATGTGTTATTAAGGCATTTGTGAATAGAAAAACCTCCATCACAATCCCTGCTGTGATGATTGTAGCCTGCATCAGTGGCGAGGCCAGCAATTTTGAAGTGAGTGGACCTTGGTGAAATAAGGTGGACCTCAGTGCCTGCTCTCAAACTAAAGTACATCATTTTACAATACATGAGACAAAAATACAGGGATGCGGTTTTCGACAGCTAAAAACACCATTATTGGTTTTTACCTGAAGGAGAAAAAAGGTCAAAAATATGAACTGAAATTTTGTTAAGCATCATTCATAACAGATAGTTTTGTGTCGTATATTGCTGA
The DNA here is from genome assembly GCF_018340385.1 of Cyprinus carpio. NCBI lineage: Eukaryota > Metazoa > Chordata > Actinopteri > Cypriniformes > Cyprinidae > Cyprinus > Cyprinus carpio. The sequence continues at coordinate 152,625 of NC_056606.1, read as the reverse complement.
AAAGGCCTTAACTAGCAGAATACAGCAAGCATAAATGTTTCAGGTACCAAACAATACCATGTAATCAGTATACACACATGGCATTTGGGCTGTGTTTTGGTTTATAGCTTCACCAAACATATAAAAACCTGTATTGAGTTAATACATATTAAAAACACAAAGCACCACACTCTCACCTGTGAAAGTTTAACCCATTTCTTCGGAAATGACAATTTTGGCAGTGCAACCAGACCAATTAAAACAGAGGTTGCACAATTATGGCTTGTTGATTTTTCATAGATTCATAATTTTTTTTACTGCAAGTGTCCATTCCGAAATGGCGGACTCGTATTGCTATATACCGGAACTGTCAATAATTGTGATATTTCATTGTGTAGTGATATATTGGTATAGGTCTATGATATTTCAGAATGGAAAGTACACAGTGCTAAACTCTCACGTTTCATTTATACTTGACACCGGAGGGCATCCTCACACAGAATGTCCACATGCAAGACTCATAGGAGTAATAAAACAAATGACATTCCAGGAAATCCCTTTAAGGGATAGTTATCCCCAAATTGAAAATTAAGCCATCATTTACTCACCCTGTTGTTCTCATGCGTATGCCCTTCTTCTTTTTTTTTCAGACCACAAAAGAAGCTTTTGTCTACTATCCCTTCAAATGGACAAAGCCATCCAGCTATCGCTGTAGCTGAATAAAATGCAGAAAGAAGTATTTGACAGATGAAACACAATTGTAACAGTATATGGTTTATTTGTGTTCTTCAAGCCAACTATGGTGTTTTTCATAAAAATAATGTATATTTATAATGCAATGCTAATCGACATAGCCTTTATCAATGTATAGAATACTATAATATAATTTCTGCCTAATTCTGTGATAAAAACCTCATCAGGTAACAGAAAAAGGTTATTTCAAATGTTCAAATGATGCTATTATGCACACATTTGGAGTAAAAATACGTTGTTATTCACATAAACCATTGTACATGTGAAAAACTGACCTTTTCGAAGCTTGAAATCAACTGAATCATTTGGAATCATTTTGGAATCGCTCGAAACCATTGCCTGCTGACCAAAACTAAGTATTTGCAACAAAATCATGCATAAATATAGCTTTAACAAACCCAATGCAAATGTTTTATTGAAAGTAAAATATATTGGGATTTTTTTAAAGGATTTTTCTTTCACAAAAACCATTGCTGCATCTTATTTGAATGGATGAACCAGCCATCAATCTGAGTGGGCCAGTGCCACGCTGGTCATTATGTAGCATCGCCACTGGCCTGCACTGTATTGTTCAAGTTGACCACTGGTTGGCATTACCCCAAATCACCTTGAGTCCCTTTGTAAACATACAAGTCCTTCTAGTCTTTTCAGAGATGTGTTAATTTTGCAGATGCAATCGCAGGTCATGAGAAGACTGGGATTATGAGGACAGTAATTGTCAGAGCATATCAAATTAGCTCCCTCTCTCCATTGACTTGACAGAGTGTTTCCCCTCTCTAAGATGTCTCCCCAAGGCAGACAAGAAGGCTCTGCAGTCCTTTGACAACGTTTCTGTCATTTTAGACAGAGTAACAAGAACTGGAGGTCTTTTGGGAACAAGCGAGTTCTCTGCATAACAAAACAGCTGCGCTGGAGTCAAAGAAGCATATCCACAAAACAAGACTGATGTGTCATCCACACATCACGCCAGACCCGCAAAATACACTCACACACAGTGCCTTTGTTCTGTTTGTACACGCCAGTTTATCAAAATAATGAACAGTATGCTTATTATGTATTTAGATAAAGACAGATGAAACCACAGCAACTGAACTTCCAAGTTGGATAAAGGTGTTTAATAAAAGAATAAAAGGTCAAAGTATTGATTTTTGAATGTGTAGCAGAGACACATCATGTTCTTCTGTAATTTTCGCATGCCATAGACGTGCAACTTTGGATGAAACTGCCTGAAAAACATTTGAAATATAGAGTTTGTTGGTAGAACCGCAATACTGGAAATGATCCAGAACCATCTGATATAGAGAACAACTGAGGGCTAGTTGTCACACTTTATTTTAATTATGATTATTTAATTTTTAGAGTAGGGTTCATCCTCAGGCCATTCAAAGTTTCTTCATGGGAACAGATTTGGAGAAATTAAGCATCACTTGCTCACCAGTGGATCCCGTGAAATGAAATAAACTCATCGACACATTGGAAGGCATTAGGGTGAGTATTTTTTGAAGCAACTGATATTTTTTTGTGTGAATTATTCCTTTAAGCGTTGACTACAAAACAGCTATTAAATATTTCAACATTTATTGCCCAGGAACAACCAAAAGCAGCATGATGCCACACTATATTGGGTGAAATGTCAATGTTTATTGACACTGATTTAAGAAGAATGCATTTTTGAAATAACAACTAAAATTAAAAAGGCATTTTATGCAACCTCACTATAGAACACATATTAATAAAGCATGTAAAAACAATCAACCGATCAATCAATCAATAAATAAATATCATTGTTCTACGAAATTTAATTGACAGCAGGCCAAAAATAAATTAATTAATAAAATAAATTAATAAATGCACACCCAAGCTATTGCAAAACATTGTGGTATACTGTAGTTGGACCTGCTACTGATTTTGTATGAATAAATCAATCGATCAATCCAAACTTACCCTTTAATTTCATGTTTAACCTTCATTTTAATCTTTGAAAGTATCAACTTTATCAACATCTACAGTTCTGACATTGACTTTTTTTTTATTATTTCTCTTCTCCTGCCCTTCAGACACCAGATGTTGTTTAATTCAGACAAGTGAACAAAGGAAAGAATCCCCCAAAAACAGACTCACTGAATAACAGAGGTTGTGTTTTTGAGGGATGAAAGTGTCCTTTAATCGTCAGCTTCATTTTTATCTGTACAGTTTACAAATATCTTTTGTTTTTTTCCATTTTACGTATTGTAACATACAAATGACAATTGAACAAACAAAGATAACAACAAATACACAAAACAAAACCCAGAGGCAGCAATCGTGTACAGTAGGCCCTCTACACAGATCAACATGGTGAACAAAATAGTACATAGCATACCATACAAAAAAAAAAAAAAGTCACTTGTAGTCACTTAATTACGTTTATTGCAATTTAACGAAATATATTAGTTTAATATTATATGAAATGCAAAAGCTGAATTTTTGAGTTCTTTTTGAGTCACTTAAGTAGAACCAGAAAATCTTTTTATGTAAATTTCATATTTACTTCTATTGTATTTGTAATGTGGTGAATATGTTGTACTGCTGAATGCACTGACAAACATTAATGGTAAACTGAAATATACATTTCTGTTGAAATTTATACGTATTTGTAAAACACATTTGGAAGGAGGTTGCAGTAAAATATATTACCGAATAACAAATTACAGTTTAAAATGTGTTTTAGTATGTTAGTCAACACATCAAAATAAGTGTGCTTCTGTAAAGCACAACAAAAGATTATTAAAACATAATGATTTAAAATTTAGTTTATAATAAAAATTCAGAAAGTGTCTCTCTTTATGCACTCTTAAGTGACCTTGTATTTTATTAAAGTTATATACAAGTACAATTTTAATATTCTTTTAAGATTTGAAGTAAACTTCATGTGCACATTCAATACAACTAAACACACTTATTTTTTTCACTGTTTATTCTTCTACATACTACAAGTTTGATTCACTATTTTAGAAATTTAAAAATTTTGTTCACAATTTCTTTCTTCTATTTTCACAAGCTGATACAGGTGACCTTGAAAATAATAGCATGGAATTGCTAATCAGCTGTGATCTTCCCTGCGGAACATCTGTCCTGAGCTCCTTTGTATTCTGGTCAAGAGCTGACGTCTGAAGACAGGCAGAGGCATGGAAGAGATTATACACAAAGTTAATATGAAAAACAAATTTGCGGTCTGCAGGTGTCTCAGGCTGACACACAATAAACATCATAAATATACCCCCCCCCCCACACACACACACAGAGACATCAAACAAAAGTGAGATTATATTTCTGAACATCCTAGAGACACTTCCACTTATTTTTGCCATAAACACAGATAAGAATTAACAAGCTTCAATAAGAGATAATACGATTTTCTCCTATCAGGCTCTTTATGTTATTTACTGTAAAAAGGATCTGGCCTATCAACCAAAGACTATATATTCTTACTTTTTTTTAATTCCTTTTTTTTTTTTTGAGTACATTTGCCTTAATATTGGTCAATGTGTTTAAATCATTTCTTGATGTAAATCAAATTTGCTTTCTATTACTGCAATGTCACAATTATTGAACATAAAGATTCATTTTTTATTTTAGATTTGTCTCTAAAGTAAATAAACCACCAGTTTTCTCACACGTGTCCCAGTATAGAATCATTCACTCTGCAGCTGGTTATAACATCAGACTGCTGCCATCTGTAAGTGAGCATTAGATGTATTCAGGAAGTGTTCAGGTACGAGGAGTAATAGTTTAATTGCCATTCTAGGCCATTCTCATTTGTCTCTTGTGTTATTGCAAGATTATGGAAGTGGGTTTGTGAATACAAATGTATGTTTTACAACAGGGATAAGATGACAAATACCCATGGTGCTGTGTCAGTGTCAGTGTCAGTTTATGACATGTCTTGTAATGGAATGATTTAGTTATGCTTTACATGTTATTTAAGCAGTGCAATTATATTAACATTCTAAATGTTATGACAGTGACAAAACTGTGGACATAGTACATTTAAAATTTATCCATGCTACATATATTCATAATATATCAAATGTACATACAGTACAGTTGCAAAATAACTGCAAATTCAAATGTAGTAACCACTCAGACAGTACATGATTTCGGATGCACTGGTGGTTAGAAAAAGCAGGCTGTGCACATGCTGTGCTAATGACGAGTTGGTCAAGTGTACTGTACGAATGAACACAGCATACAGGTATATAACTATTTTACATTTTGCCAAATTAGTTTATTCATATTTGTATGGTTTTGTACAATATGCTTGGTTTAGGAATGGACCTTCATGCTTATGTTTTTGTAAAATAATCCTTATGAATAACAATATGAAAAAATTATTATGAAATCAGCATCTCGTAAATGGTTACATTTTATCATGAGATCGAGATGGTTGATGACTCTGGACTCTTTATAGTAATAGCATTTTCGCATGTTTTTGCATTTTTTTTATTGTTTTTCTACATAAACATGTCAATAAAAACTTGTTTTACTGAAGAATATTCTCATATAAGCAATGGTAGACTATAATGGCTACTGTGGTAGGCTTTAAATGTAGCTGAATAAGCATTTTGAGGCCTGATATTTCATCATGTATTCACTCTGCCGATTTGCAACTGACAGTTTCACGCACACTAGCAACAGTACAGTTTCATTTTATCTGTCAGGTTGAAGCTAAAACACACTGGCTACCATACAATATATTTATTTATTTATTATTATTATTATTATTTTTTTTTCAGAGAAACAAACGTTGGCTTTTCTACATATCACTGAAGTATAAAGAGTTTAGCTCTGGTTTCCTCACCTGCCTGGAGAAGCTGTCCTAACACCACCCAGCTCATTTTTTGATAATGCAGAGATCTGAATGCAACATCTCAAGGATGAAGTCCTTATGCACAGAGCATAAACTGCAGGACTGTGGTTTGCATATTTTTCTTTGTGCTGCTGGGAATCTATGAAACGTTAGACAGGTTTGTGAAAGTGAACAGATGGGCTTATTCCTGTGGATTAATTCACTAGTTTGAATTTTGGGTTAATAGTCTGTGGGTCCTTTTAAGAGGTTGCATGCTTAATTTGTTTATTCTCGGCTATTCAGCTACGTACAGATACTATACTACACTGTATTATACTATACTATACTATAGAGAGAGAAGAACAGCTTCCTAAATGCCAGATTTACATTTAAAAATGTACATTTTAGTGCTCCTGTGGCTCAGTGGTAGAGCATTGCATTAGCAGGGCAAAATGTTGTGGGTTCAGTTCCCAGGGAACACACATACTGGTAAAAAAAAAATTGTATATCCTGAATGCACTGTAAGTTGCTTTGGATAAAAGCATCTGCTGAATACATAAATGTAGATGTAAAAAGCATAAAATTCAAGAGAGAAAATAGAAATATCTTGACTCACATAAAGAGTTATTTCAAATGAGCCAACAGTATGCTTTCAGGTGTTATATTGTTCTTCTTCATTGCATCAGACTGTTAGAGTTAAAGGCTAAAATAACCACAATCAGATTGTACCCATTTAAAATCCAAGAGAGCAACTAAAACTAAATTTAGGGATTAGTGCAACACCTAAAATCCATAGTGACTGCTTGAAAATAGAAAAAAATAGTGTAGTATGGATTGGCTGTCCACCACCTTATGAGGTATTTAAAATTCACTGTTAGTGGAGTACATTTTCCATGCGTCAACAGAACATGGGCATATCAGAGAAATTGTTTCTTCTCATAATCTCAAAACCTTTCATGAATAATTCCTTCCCTCTTACATTATCTGTCTTCTAACAGGTTGAGTGTGAGAGAGCAGATATAAAACGACGCGAGCATTTACCACAGCACTGCACATCACTGTTGACCCCTTTTAACTTTTATCATATCACAGTCGCTCTAGTAAAGCTGTCAGGTCTTCTATAGTGGACCCATATGGTCCCTGTGCTTGAGGTACATCAGTGGTATTCATTATTTAGAAAGTAAAGGCTTCACACTATCCAGATGAACTCTTGTCGTTCTTCTAAAATGCAATTTTATATTAATAAAACAAACAAACTGAAAAGAAAAATGAAGATATTACTGCTTTTGGCAAAATATGTACTGTAGATTGCATTTATGCATTTTGTCAGACACTTTTATCCAAAGCGACTTACAGTGCATTCAGGCGATACATTTATTTATTTTTTTTTTCATTTTTTTTTTACCATGTGTGTTCCCTGGGAATCGAACTCACAACCTTTTGCGCTGCTAACGCAATGCTCTTCCACTGAGCCTCAGGTACACACATGGATTCCAACAGGATGGTGTATTTTGATAAACCTTTATTCACATGATAAAAAACTATTAGCGTAATCACAATCAGTTTAACTATGGGAAGACTGGGGCAAGTTGTCACATACGCTAAGTAACTATAATGATTTTATATATATGGTTTTATGAAAAGATGTACCATATATATATATATATGAAATAATATCTGGATATTATTTCATTTATTTTCAACAATATATAATATATATATATATATATATATATATGAAGTAATATATGGGATATTATTTCATTTATTTTCAACAATGAGTTTTAAATGTCAATAAACATGCCTGTATCCTTATTTTTGGTTGCCTGGTCCTGTTTTTCTAGCTCAGCGGATGGGACACTTTAAACTTTTCAGTATCGGTGCCTTTCCTGTTTGAGGAGACATACAAACAATTTTTTTTTTTTAAATGCATATAAACCAATTCTCGCAAACACTTTCTGCTAAGCCATAAACTGCTTTGCCTTCAGAAAATAAGAGTTATGAGAGTCAGACACACACACACACGCAATTCACAGTGCAGACAAATTGACTGAGGTTTTCTGTTAGGTCCTTGTTTACAGTGCCAAAATTTCTTGGCATTATAGTGTGTGATGACACCCGTTGGCATACTTTGGCAGTTAATAAAATAATTTATTGTAAATGGCTTGTACCGTCTGGCTGTATGCTAGACATTCGCAGAAGATAATTGGCTATTAATATTTTTTTTCCCCTCAGACTGCATGACACAGACTATGTCTTCAAGACTTAGGTACAATATTTAAAAAATGCAGCTGCTTGTAGAACTGACAAAACCACAGCGTTTTGAATCATTGTGAGTTCAGAAAGTGTCTTTTTCTATTGACAGAAGTTCAATTAGTCAGGAATTCATGTATTTATGAGTGAGTGAGTGAGTGAGTGAGTGAGTGAGTGAGTGAGTGAGTGAGTGAAGTGAAGTGAAGTGAGGCCAAGTATGGTGACCCATACTCGGAATTTGTGCTCTGCATTTAACCCATCCAAGTGAACACACACACACCGTGAACACACAGCCGGAGGAGTTTAATTATGCATGTATGTGGTAAATGCTATATCACAAAATATTTAATTTTATTATACAAAATGATTTGAAACGTGTTATGATAATAGTCTAGGGAGTAACTCAATTTTTATACTAAACCAAAAGCACTTTTTCTTGGATTTGATGCTTGCCGAGTGTTAATTTCCCCTCTATTGTATCTCTCACCCACATCTCTCTCTGTATGTAAATGATGCTACAGACACTTTAACATCCTGTCTAGATGACATATGTCCTCTCTCCTCCAGGCCAGCACAGTTTTTTGATGCTCTTCATGCACATCAAAACCTCAATAGTATTTAGCACACAAAAAGAAAGATACAGTTATTAAAAACTGTACTTGCAGGTGAAAAATGGCCTTTTCCTATTTAGTGCCTAAACTCTGAAATAACCTACCTAACATTGTTCGGGAGGCAGACACACTCTTGCAGTTTAAATCTAGATTAAAGACCCATCTCTTTAACCTGACTTACACATAACACACTAATATGCTTCTAATATCCAAATCCGTTAAAGGATTTTTAGGCTGCATTAATTAGGTAAACTGGAACCGGGAACACTTCCCATAACACCCGATGTACTTGCTACTGATGTACTTCCATATTTCAAAGCCATTTTTCTCTAAGAAGGAATATAATTGTGAGGATACTACCTTTTCTAGTATCTTGGACAGAAAAGGGAGATTTGAGATCGGTCTATAATTAACTAGTTCATTGGGGCCAAGTTGTGTTTTTTTGATGAGAGGCTTAATAACAGCCAGTTTGAAGGTTTTGGGGACATATCCTAATAACAATGAGGAATTAATAATAGTCAGAAGAGGATCTATGACTTCTGGAAGCACCTCTTTTAGGAGCTTAGATGGAATAGGGTCTAACATACATGTTGTTGGTTTAGATGATTTAACAAGTTTATACAATTCTTCCTCTCCTATAGTAGAGAATGAGTGGAACTGTTCCTCAGGGGATCTATAGTGCACTGTCTGATGTGATACTGTAGCTGACGACTGCATGGTTAAAATTTTATCTCTAATAGTATCGACTTTAGAAGTAAAGTAGTTCATAAAGTCATTACTGCTGTGATGTTGGGAAATGTCAACACTTGTTGATGCTTTATTTTTCGTTAATTTAGCCACTGTATTTAATAAATATCTGGGGTTATGTTTGTTTTCTTCTAAAAGAGACGAAAAGTAATCAGATCTAGCAGATTTAAATGATTTACTGTAGGATTGGTTACTTTCCCACCAAGCAATACGAAATACCTCTAGTTTTGTTTTCCTCCAGCTGCGCTCCATTTTCCGGGCTGCTCTCTTTAGGGTGCGAGTGTGCTCATTACACCACGGTGTCAGACTATTTTCCTTAACCTTCCTTAAGCGTAAAGGAGCAACTGTATTTAAGATTCTAGAAAAGAGAGAGTCCATAGTTTCTGTTACATCATCAAGTTGTTCTGAGGTTTTGGATATGCTAAGGAATTGGGATACATCAGGAAGATTACTAACAAAGCAGTCTTTTGTGGTAGAAGTGATGGTTCTACCATACTTTTAACAAGAATAACAACTCACAGCTTCATAAATATGAATTTTTCACAAAATGGCATGGCATGCAAAATACATCATCTCTAACCATCATAACTGATCCATTTTAACTGTGTGTGTGAGAGAGAGAGATTGTGAGAGAGAGAGAGAGAGAAAGAAAGAGAAAGAGAGTTATACTATCAGATTGATGTAATGATATTGGATGCAGTTCAGGGTAGGATGAAATAGAAAGCTTGTAATACTCCCAATAGTTTGTATACCTGTGTGTTAGCGTGAGTATGCATGCATCCACACATGAACAGGTCCAAGGCTTTTATGTTTGCAAGCACATATGTGAACGTGAACATGATCAACATGCTCCTGAACACTAATAGTTTCTATTTCTTTCATTCTTTTCCATTCACTTTGAATGGCTGGCCAGGAACACCACAAGTATGACTTTGTGCCATTTTGTACAAAATGAAAGCATTTAAAAGCAAACTCCCTGGTTAAACATTAAAGTACACTAGTGTGATAAACAGTGCAAATATTCATCAGTTTGTATTTAATATTGTGAAAATTATTCATGAATAATGCATTTTTTCACTCAAAAAAATAGGTTGCCTACTCTCAGATAAATGAGGCTTATGATTAATCGGATGCAAATATAAAAATAAAAATCCAGTCCTAAATGAAAGAAAAAGAAGTTTGACGATTGAATTCAAACGATTGAAACCAATCTTTGGTGATAATATAGCATAATGAGTGATTATAAGCAATTTTTTGAGGCCGGAACACCACAAGAGTAACAAGGTGAAACATTTCCCCCCCAAAAGTATGAAAATTATCAAAAAAAAAAAAAAAAAAAAAAAAAAAAAAAAAAAATTGAGAGGTAGTTGTACCCTTTCAGAACAAAGTAACTAAATTTCAGTCCAAAGCGATAACATTAACTAATATTTTCGGGGAAAAAAATAATATTCTCGGGGCAAAAAAGACCCAAACACCACATTAGGGTTAAACATATTTCAGAGACTATAAAAGTATTTATGAAACGACATGTATGTACCATGTCCTACTTAAGAGTGTTGCAAAGAAAAAGCACTCTAAAATGTATATTAAATTAATTTAATATAACGTTAAACGATAACACATATCCATTTAATATGTTATGGTGTATTTTACATGTAATTCTAAAAGAAAATATGGTATGGATTATGGATTTGTTATTACCTTCTCCCCCATCAATAATATATATATATATATATATATATATATATATATATATATATATATACTGTATATATATATTCAGTATATATAACATTTTTTTTTTTTTTTTATATTTTCTTTTCTTTTTTTATATAACTTATTGTTTTGGTAGGACAAAAGCTTAGAAAACTGTATTTTGTCATATTTCTAAGGCAAAAATGTTTGGTGTTCTCGGTGCATTCCTCAAGACATTCCGCTCTTTTTTTTTTCACAGACAAGACAACACTCCATCAGCAGTCAATGCCCCACAAACAGCCACCACCCACATGCAACTCTTTACTCTTCTCTTTATCTCCTTTCACAGAGGCTGAGGTCTCTGAACCTCTCCTCTTCTAACCATACTACCTCCTGCATCTCTTGACCCTATTCCCTTTCATCTTGCAAACTATTTCTCCTACACTCCTTCCCACACACATCATCAACACTTCTCTTCTGAATATAGCCAACCCCACAACATTCGAGCAGGCTCAGGTAATCCCACTGCTAGTGGAAAATCACAGACTGCTCTCTCTCCTCCCCATTCATAGTCAAAACCTTTGAATGCCTTGTTTTCACTCAAGCCCCTTCTTTCTTTAGAGAGTAACCTGCAAGTCACTGAAATGTATTTTTTTTTTTTTTGCGTGGTTGTGCTGGTACACAGCTGGCTGCTGCATTGCAGCTGTGTCATTTCATGGTGAGGCAGCTGTGACCGTCATAAGATTACAGTTAGAGCTTGATGCCTTGCTGTTTATTTGTGATCAGTGTTTGGGAGCTGCGTATCATTGTGATTTGTTTCACCATTCCAGCTCTTATTCATGTTGTTAGCTCTGGTGGATCAGCATTTTGTGATATCGCTACCCTGAACTCTAGCGCTGTGGTTTAGTTGTGTATGGAGTATGCATATTACGGTAAGACTTTACAATAAAGTACCATTAGTCAACATTAGTTAATGCATTAACTAATATTAACTAGCAATAAGAAATTATGGCCTCTGTGTGGAGACGACTCGCTTGTAGGATATTCATCTCATATGCGTGTGAATCATTTTCAACTTTTTTTAAGGGAATGGTTCACTCAAAAATGAAAATTTGCTGAAAATGTCCTCACCCCCAGGCCATCCAAGATGCAGATGAGTTTGTTTCATCATCAGATTTGGAGAAATGTAGCATTTCATCACTTGCTCACCAATGGATGCTCTGCAGTGAATGGGTGCCGTCAGAATGAGAGTCCAAACAGCTGATAAAAACATCACAATAATCCACAAATAATCCACAGCACTCCAGTCCATCAGTTAACATCTTGTGAAGCAAGAAGTGTTTGTAATAAAAATAAATAAATAAAATAAAATCAATTCTATCAAGATTCAAGCCGTTGCTTCTGACTAAAATAGTCCTCTATCAGTACCGCTTCCTCTAGTGAAAAAACATCTTCCCTGAATCAGGAGAGAAATATGGACAGATCAGGCATTACAAGCCAAAACAAATATGTGGGTCGATTTTGGTGTGAGAGACAACAGGGGATTGATTTTTATTTTACTGAAGGAAGTGTTATTATGAATTACGGACCTGTATTTTGGCCAAAGGTTTAAAGTTAAAATGCTTTAATGATAGATTTGTTTTCTACAATCTTGCAGCTTTTTGCTTCACAAGATGTTAACTGATGGACTGGAGTGCTGTGGATTATTGTGATGTTTTTATCAGCTGTTTGGATTTCATTCTGACGGCACCCATTCACTGCAGAGGATCCATTGATGAGACAGTGATGTGATGCTACATTTCTACAAATCTAATGAAGAAACAAACTCATTTACAACTTGGATGGTCTGAAGGTAAGGACATTTTCAGCAAATTTACATTTTTGGGTGAATTAATCATTTTATTTAAGAATACTGAGTGCAACTTTTAATCACTTTGTGAACAAGCACCTATTCTAAATGAATAAATATAAATTAAAGTGTCTAAATACTTTTTGGGGCCATTGTTGCTGAATCATCATAACAAACAAATTTAATTTCATTATATCAAAACACTGGATTTAACAACAGAACATTGTTTGACACACACACACACACACACACACACACACACACACACACACACACACACACACACACACACACACACACACACACAAAAAAGTCTTCACGGTATATCAGCATTGCATGCACATAGTGTGAAAAGAATCATTAATTGTGTGTCCAGTGATACAGCAGTAAACAACCTGACAAGAGTATAACAGGCTGAACTCTCCTTCATCCCCACTGTGAGAATGTCTCCTTAATCACCGCAACAAACAACATGAAGCAACTTCTCAACTGCTGTATGGAGCCTCTTGAGGTGCTGTCTGCGGTTTTATTGTACTCTACTTGTTTAATATTCATTACTTCTTATTTGAGAATCATCATTTTTCTAGGGTTTTTTTATTTATTTATTTATTTTTTTTTAAGGAAGAGTGGCAAATTCTGTTACAAGGCATCTATAATGAGGCACTTCAGAAACAATACATTGCGGACAGTTGCATCAGAGCCCAAGTATTAGATGGGACACAGATTGTGATGATGTTTGATGGCACTTGCTGAACTGCTCCTCTAAACCAAGCGCTTCTCAAAAGTTTCCACCTCTAATCCGATCAGATTTTATAGTACCATCTAGTCACAATAATGGTTTTCATTCCCTTTGAGTGCTAGGAACTGTGAGCAATATAATCTGATTTCATTTTAATTTGATTAAATGGTCTATACAATAATGAAGGAGTGTTTGCCATCATGTATATGTTTTGGTTGTAGTAGTAGAGGCAGGTTTATTTCTTTAGGTGGTAGGTGGCTTTCTTCCCAAAATTTCTTTATCTTTCTTTCTTTCTTTCTTTCTTTCTTTCTTTCTTCTTTATCTTTCTTTCTTTCTTTCTTTCTTTCTTTCTTTCTTTTCTTTTTTTCCATTATATATAAATAGCAACCTGTTTTGCTTTTGTGACCTGTCTGAGTTCGCTTTGTAAAAGGTTTTTATTTTTTTTTTTTTTTTTATAGTTCACACTTTTCTAGTTTGCTTATGTTCTTTAATTAACCCTAAGCTAATGGGGATGTAACAGATAACACAGCCACTTTTAAAATTGCTGCCTGTCTTGAATCATTTACGACATACTGATTGCATCAATAGGTTACACTTAAAATTCAGTGCTGAAACCAGTCATTCTGAATTTAAAGCAGACCACTCTTAAATCCTGTCTTTAAGAAATAGAATTTGAGAATAGAATATTATCCTGCTTTTTATATTGGCTGGGTCAGTGTCTATTTATTTATTTATTTATTTATTTATGATTTATGACTAAATGTATGATGTGAGCACTTTGACCAAAGTAATAATGTGATATTGGAAGCAAAATGATAAAATATATTGTACCTAAAGAATGCATATAAATACCCAATGGTACATGATAATTTTTTGAAAGTGTATTGTCTTGTGACAGCTTTTGTACCTTTTTTTTTTTCTTTCTGAGAGTGTATGACAGTGTTGAGAACCGCTGCTCTAATCTATTAAAATATGTTTGATATTAGGGTTTGAATACGTACTCAACTTTGTTAAAGTTCTTTAAAATGTCTTTCTGTAATACAGTACATTTTGTAGACATTATATCAGGCAACAAGCATCTACCAAAAGGATCTTTTAATTTTTAATATGTAGATTAGATGATCCTTGAGAGAGCACCAACGCTGTTTATGTTTATTTATTATTCATAATATCTCTTGTTTTAATTAGTTCAGCATGTATTTAGACTCTTATTAACTCCACTCAAACAATCAGTTGGGGGCACTGTAATAATACATAATTAAAATTTGGGAAAGTTAGATTCTCTAGGAAATAAATTTTTCATTGTATAGGCCTACATCATGTTTTCTTTATCTTTTTATTTAGCCGTTCATGACTTGAATCCATAAACAGTGTGTAACCACTTGAATCAAATTAACTTTTTAGTACGCCTCTGCATACACCCAATTAATTCCCTATGAAGTTTATATATGTATATATATTTTTAATCAGATAAACTAAATGCATTTCAGGTGTTGTTCTCACTGTCATTGATTGAGCAGAGAAATATTACTGTCTTCATTCACAGTATGTATAAAGCTTCACTCAGCCTGTAATTAGCAAAGTATACAATTTGGTCAAATGCTTTTAAATGAAATTTGTTTCTGTGAATTGTGGGGACTTTTCATAGACTTCTATTATTTTATACTGACCAAACTAAATTTCATATCCCCTAACCCAACCCTCACTCTAACCCTAACTCTATCCCTCACAGAGAACCTGTTTGCATAGTTACACTTTCAGATAAACACCATTTACTATTTTTACTATTTAAAACTGTCAAACTTACTGCTTAAGCTGTTGTGGTGTTCATTCACATTGTTTCTAGATTATTGTATAGAGTGATCAGATGCATTTTAAATAATTGCTAAATTATTGCTTTTTTACAAAATAAATAAAATAAAATAAACAATTCACTGCATTTTGATCCTGACACAAAATGACCAGCTAACATTAACTGACTAATCATATCAACAGCACATGTGGAAGTTTGAATGACTTCTAGTCAGGTAAAATCACTATCATACTAAAAACATTGTAAGAGCAGACTGATGGAGGGAAGAAGCACATCTAATCATTGTGTTCTTGTTAGCAATGGTTACCTCCAAAACACATGCAGCCATCATCGCTTTGCATCAAAATTGCCTCACATGCAAGGAAAACGCTACAAAGAATATTGCACCTGAAAGAACCATTTACCCGATCATCAAGAACTTCCTGAGGAGTCAGCTATGGAATCATGTTACCACCAGTGCAGCGCTTGCTCAGGAATGGCAGCAGTTTGGTGTGAGAACATCTGTACGCACAGTGAGGCCAAGGCTTTTGGACAATGGACTGGTGTCAAGAATGGCAGCAAAGAAGCCACTTCTCTCCAAGAAAAAAGTCAAGAACAAGAATGAAATTCTGCAGGAAGTAAAAAAATTGGACAGCAGAAGACTGGTACAAAGTTATTTTTTTTCTGATTAAGCTTCCTTCTGACTGTTTGGGACATCTTGAAAAATCAATTTGTTTGGGAAAATAAAAGGTGAACGCTACCATAAGTCCTGTGCTGTGCCAACAGTGAAGCATTCTGAGACCATCCATGTGTGGGGTTACTTTTCAACCAAGGGAGTGGGCTCTCTCATAATTCTGCCCCAAAACACTGCCTGGAATAAAGAATTGTATCAAAACGTCCTGCAAGAGCGACTTCTTCCAACGATCTGTGAGCAATTTGGTGATGATCCATGGATTTCAATTGAAGATCATTACACTGACATGTAACATTACACTGGCCAGGCAACACCCCGGATCTCAATCCCATAGAGAACCTGTGGTCAGTCCTCAAAATGTGAGTGGACAAGCAGAAGCCCACAAATTGTGATTGTAACGATAAAAACTTCATAATCACAGGTAAGAAGGAGGCGGGAACCGGCGAACATTCAAATAAAACTTTAATAACAAAATAAACACAAAACAGCACGACAGCCCCTCACAGTCGACTGCCGCGCACAAACAAAAACCAAACCACAAAATAAAGCCCAGGCCTGGTCCTCTCTCGTCCTTCACTGTCGTCGCTCCTCTTTTGTATCCTTCCGATCTCCTCCGTGGGACTCGAGACCAGTGAGGGGAGCAGGTGTTGCTCATTTCCCAATCACTCCACCGGCCTTGCTCCATTCCCACGGCTCTTGGCCCCACCCCACTCGTCACAGTGATCAACTCTGAGAACTAATAAGGCAAGGATTTGGCCCAGAGGCTAATATCCTGCATGCCAGAGCGAACTGCAGAGGTTATGAAGAACAAGGGTCAACACTATAAATATTGACTAATTATATTATTTTCCAGATAAAAGTCTTTAAAACGTATGATATGCTTATCATTGTTTTTCAGTTTACCATAGAAACGTGGAAACATAATTTACAAATACTGAACAGCAAACTTTGCAAAATACAAAATGTATGTCACTGCTAAACTTTTGGCCATGACTGTACTTTTAATTAGATTATTTATAGTGTATAACTTTTACAATTTTATTTAGCACGGAAAAAAAGAATGTACTACAAATGTACTTTATGGTATTTAAGTGTTTTTTTTTTTTTTTTTTTAAAGTGCATTCAAATATACTTTTATTTCACCTCAGTGGAAACAAAGAAAAAACTGGTGTGGGGAACTAATTAACCAAGGAGACTGACTAGGGAACTGAGGTAACCAGGAATAGAGGAAAACAGAAACAGAACACTGAAAGACACTTCCTTTTGTCATATAATTACAATTGAGGAGGGAGGGTGGGGTTTCAAAAGAAAAAGAAAAATTGTCCAGGGCAAACAATACAGTCCATGGTGGAGTGAAGGGTGGGAGAGGCGGGTAGGAGCCAGGAGCAAGATGAACAAGATAGTGGTCCAAAAACCAGCAAGGAAGGAGGTCCATAGTGGAGTTGAGGGACGGAGGGTGGGAGCCATGGCGGAGAAGGCCTTGATGACAAAGGTGGCTGAGGACAAAGGTGGAGCCAGAGGGTAGGAAGAGCCAGACAGAGCCAGAGGAACAGAATGGAGGAACAGGTAGATTCTGGACGAAGAGGTGGGAAAGGGAGGCTGAGTGGGAACTCGGGAAAACAGGAGCTGCTCGGAACCAGCGGAGATGCAAGAGACTGGGAAGATACACTAAACTCAGCAGAACCAGTGGAGGCGCAGGACAGCGGAGATGCAAGAGACTCAGGAGATTCAGAAGAGGCTGGATACTCAGGAGAGACAATAGATACTAACCTGGGCAGAACCAGTGGAGATGCAAGAGACTCAGGAGATTTAGAATAGACAGGAGACTCAGGAGACACAATAGATACTAAGCTGGGTAGAACCAGAGGAGATGCAGGAAACTCACGAGAAGCAGGAGACAATAAGCTGGGCAGAACCAGTGGAGATGCAGGAGATACGAAGCGGAGCAGAACCGTGGAGGCGCAGGAGATTCAAGAGACTCAGGAGAAACAATATAATACTAAGCTGGGAGAGTTGGATGGGGCCAGAGGACGCAAGAGAAGCAGAGCATCACAATTTTCCAGAATATTAAATAGCTCAGAAGACAGTGAAAGCTAACCCCCACATACCATAGATTGTAAAAAAGATGGACGACATGTCTCCACTTCCTTCCACTATAGAAAAGTGAATCCAAAACATCATCAGTATGGCCGCTGTCATCTTGTGAAAATTACATCATTTGGAGACAGAGTCTGTGCAGTAGAGATTCGTTGGGAGCCAGAGTCTGCGCAGTAGTGATTGTGAGGTAGAGCCACGGAATCAAAGTCCCGCCCAAACTCCCACAGACCCAATCACAAGCTCACAATCATAACACCACAACCCATTTTATAGCATCAAATAACTAATTAAAAGCAAACTTATTAGAAAACTGCTCACTTGAACAACCACAAAAAACAAAACAACACAACACAACACAACACAACAATACACGGCACTTCACGACACGGCACGACACGACACGACACGACACGACACGACACGACACGACACGGATAGTCAGGGCTTTAAGGAACAACCACAACAGTCTGACAAAAGACAGAGAAACACAGGGAACTATAAAGGGGAGAGATTAGAGATAACAAGGACCAACAATTAAAACAAAAACACACACGTGGCGAGCTGTCAAACAATCCACACATACACAAACCCAAACCAAGAACAGGTGATTAGACCAAACAAACAAAAACACACACACACACACACACACACACACACACACACACACACACACACACACACACACACACACACACACACACACACACACACACACACACACACACACACACAAAACACTCAAAACACTCAAAACCTGAACCAAAGAACAGGTGATTAGACCAGAGCCCTGACAACAACCCTGACACCTCTTTTAAACTCTAAAGTAAGTGGGGCATGGGGCTTCAGTGATTAGAGTGAAATCCTGTGAGGATTGTGAGAAGTTCTCTTCTACACAAGGCCTGGTATCAACGCCTCATTTCCTGTCTTCAAAGAGGAGGCTGGTGTTGCCCTACCAGCTTTATCTGATGGTAGTTATTATTTCTTTAAATCTACAGAAATCCGATCACACTGAAACAAGCCTGTACAACTGCAGACACTGGAAAGGGGCCCTGTCATGAAAGGCTTGGCAAAACTGAATTTAATTCTACCACAATGACACAATGGAACACTTTTATTCAAATAAATGCACAGCCTCCATTCATAATCTCAGTACAGATTAGAATTTCTGTCCTACCACAAATACCAATGATTTCACAGACAAACATCAAATACTAAAGTTATAGCTAAAGGCAAACAAAAACATCCACCCCCCCCCCCCCCCAAAAAAAAATAAAAATAAAAAAATAAATTATATCATTTATTTACCCTCATGTCATTCTAAACCCATTAGACTCTGGTTAATCTTTGATTAATCACAAATGAAAGGTTTCTGTCCCTCTACTGAAAGTTTAGGTAACCATAACTTAGAGGGGTTGTAAAATGTATTAATGTAAATTAAACAGTTTTAATCTGAGTCTTGTGACAAGATACAATAAAATATTATGATTTTTTATATTATTATTATTATTATTCTTTTTTTTCGCGTAACAAAAAGCCATTAGTTGTGTACATTGTGTAAAGGCAAGAAAAAAAAATCTGATGAGATTTTGTGCTTTTCACATGTGCTTGTGTGTAATATGAATCAAATGGTCTGTGGTCAGAGATTTTCCACACCCTTCCACAACCACCATTAGCTTGAACCACTGATCACATGGATCCATGGATTCATGCTGTTCTAATAATGGACATACCATCTGCATGTCTCAGCAGAATTTGAGATTCATCAGACGAGGTGACATTTTTCCAATTGTCCACTATACACTTGGGTGAGCCTGTGAACACTGTGGCCTCAGCTGAGCCACCATGACTGGAACATGATGTGATAACATGGCTATATGCAGAGTAGTACTCTATAAATTTATATATTATAGGGGAAGTAGGGTAAGGTGGTATTTGCAGTCCATTTGGAGTATTTTTTCCCAGGCAGCATGTTATATTATTATTATTATTATTTTTTTTTTTTTTTTTTTTTTTTTGTAAAATACTATAACTAAAGTTATATACTGTATATTAAATTGTCTCTCCAAACAATTCACTATCATACTCTATATGTAAGTTTTATAATATGACATATACATTACTAGACATAAATAATGACAAAATAATGGTATTGTCATTATGCTTTTTTGTTTTATATTTTCAGTGTTTTCCAGTTCCATTCCCACATGCCAGATACACTCATGCTCATGCTTTAACTGGTGGCTTACAAAAGGATAATGCTCCTGTTGATTTGGATGTCTGTATCACACAGCCGGTGTAGACAGCATGCTTCACCCTGTGGATAAGACACTAAAACCTTAGCTGAGCAATGGACTTTGTCACACTAATTTTAGACCTGTTTTGCCACCGTAGTCCTTCCTGTTTTTCCTTATTTGGTCTTGTTCCTGTCCTCGTTCTGTCTTATTAGTTTGATTAGTCATTCCATGCACCTATGTTTCCCCAATCATCCCCTGTATTTAAGTCATAGTCTGTGCCGTCTGTTTCTGTTAGGTCTACTTGTTGTCCACATGTGTTGGCTCAAGTGTTTATTGTGGATTGTCCCGTATTTCTTTGATTAAAAGCTGTTAAATGTTTCCTCATGACTCCAGCGTATTCCCTCAACAGCGTAACATGACATACATACATACATATACATATATATATATATATATATATATATATACTTTGGAAAGTTAGACTAACATTAGGTAACAAACATGTTCTTTCGCTACCAAATGGTGTAGTGCTCAGAACCAACACAGCTCAATAACTTTAACCAACTGTTCTCAAGGGCCTTGCCTTGCCTTGATAAATGAGGTCAGTTCCACTCATGTTCATACTGGTGGTCCACAAAATCTGAAATGTGTTGAAAGTTGAGTTGAAGTCGACTAGTCGTGGGTGATGTCATTAATGAACAAATAAGTCTGGAGCTGTGACAAACACCTTGTGCACAGCTATGGCATATGACACAGGACTGCCCACATGGCTAGTGCTCCTATAACAGCTTATTTTTACTTTTGTCATTGGTTCGTTATATTACTCACAGATTTCTGCTCGTTCCAAATCAGATACAGAAGTAGCACAGTAAAGACTACATTTATATGAATGCATTAAAAAGTGAAAAAGTGAAAAAGTGAAAGTGACATACATACAGCCAAGTTTGGTGACCCATATTTAGAATTTGTGCTCTGCATTTAACCCATCCAAAGTGCACACACACCGTGAACACACACCCGGAGCAATGGGCAGCCATTTATGCTGCGGCGCCCGTGGAGCAGTTGTGGGTTCGGTGCCTTGCTCAAGGGCACCTCAGTCGTGGTATTGCTGGCCCGAGACTCAGCCTTAGTGGAGGCGATTGCGTGTGTGAATGAATTCTACCTGGCAGCATCTCTCTACTAGTAGTGAAGCTGTAGGATTTAATTATGAAGAAAAATATACTAGAACTTTTCGGTCTCTAAGCTATTTTATTGAGAAATCACAGAACAGTGTTGACAATACACGCTATTGTCTGAAGCCTATGTGTGTGCGGTACAGTGCAGCAGCACATCAGATTAGAACAGCGATTAACTTACCTGTACAATAAGCTATTTAAAACGTGCATTCTCCCGTTCAGTTTTGAGCATAAGTATGCATAATCACACACGTCTTGTGGAGCGCTTTCGGAGTATGTATTTATTTGTCATTTTAACTATTTGGAAATGAAGCGTAAATATTGAAGTCCTTCAAAGATTTCTTATCCTGTTGCACCCTCTATAGGACCAGCGACTAGTCAACGTCAAGGTGAAAGCAGCATGGAAGAGCATTAAAGTCAACTAGTCGATTAATCTGTGCAACCCCTAGTGGCCACTGAGGGTTCTGAGGCTGAGGGTTGCTGCTAGTCACCATGGTTAATGATTACTCTTTGAAACAGGAGGCCAGGAGTCTCTTGTTAGTACTGCCCAGCTGTCCCGCTTGGTGAAAGTGACTGGTTGCAGAGACGGTTACAGTGAATCATCATCTACATGTCTAACTCTGCCCCATCATAGGGCCATCGACTTGTTCAACCCCAAGATGTTGGCAGACAAAGTGGAGGCCCTTGACCAGAAGCTGTTGGAGACTGTTTAGACTCAGCACACCTGGGAGCAAAGCTGCTTTCATCTGGACAGCACATAGGGAGTGATGGATGAACTTATGCCCACTGACCAATCCCTCAGGGGCATGGGATTCAATGTTGGGCTGGACCTTGTGTGGTGTGTCAACCACCAAATCTTGCATGAGCACATCTTGGAAATAGTGGATTTTGCCACAAGATACCTAGAATGGTAAGTGGGAATGATAAGGCTACAGCTATGTTGCTGTATTGAAGATTCCCAAGAGCACAACAACTTCCTAATTTCTTAAATGGAAGAAGTTTGGAACGGTCTGTACTCTTTCTACTGTTAGTCCCTGTCCAAACTGAGAAATCGAGGAAGAAGAGTCTGCTCACCCTGGCTGTGCTCCTGGTTATGTGGAGATGAGAGAAACTTGCAGAAGGACAGCCATCACTGCAACACAGCAAAAATGAAGAAATATTCTTACTGAAAACTTGAAAATGTCTGTCCACTGCCAGTCCTCAAGCATCTGACAGAGCTTGAGAGGCTTTGCAGAGATGAATGGCAGAAAATCCCCAAATCCAAGTGTGCACAGCTTGTCGCATCTTACCCAAAATAATTAAGGCTGTAATTGCAGTCAAAAGTGCTTCAACAAATACTTGTCAATATGATATTTTAGGTTTTTTTCTTTTTAATGAATTTTAGCGTTCAAAACTTTATTTATTTATTTATTTTTGCTTTGTCAGTATAGGGTATGGAGTGTACAAAATAGCCGAAGACAGAAAAAAAAAATCAATAAATAATACTTTCTGAATGAACTGTATGGCACTAAGAGGACTTAGTTTCAAACAGAAAAGTTTCCCCTCTAACTAAGAAATTCATATACAGCTCTTTATTTATTTATTTTTTCTGCTGTCTTTGCCTCGCTAAATACTTCTGACAGGTGCTCATTAATGGCGTCAATACATAGCACAACCTGTAAAAAGGACAGAAACCAGGAGAAAAGGTGCACAGTAAAATACAAATACAAGAACAGGAAAACATTAAATATATAATAAAATATAAGCTAGAGGAAGTAAAAAATTATATGCTGTTTTTTTTTTTTCAGCACAGTAGAAGGCTTTCCTGGATTCAAAAAGGACAGCAACTTCTGGCTTCACATTACAATGACTACATTTACATGCACATCACTTTCTCACTGAGGTCCATATTCAGGTTAAGCCTTTGTTTCAAAACAAAGTGTGACAGAGGCCTTTGTCAGTCTCATGCATCGTGAACGCAACTCATTAACATAACTGTACAATGTTAAAGACAGAAAAGGTCAACTTTGAATAAGCATTTTATAATAATAGGTTTAGGGGCAAGAAACACATTATATGGGGTGTATTTGGTAGAGGGTGTGTTACAAGATGCAGTGGGTCAAACTCCCTCATTTCAGAAAGGTCATATGCAGTGTCCTATAGCACGAACTGAGATGAACAAACTCAGAGTTTCAGAGTAGGTTTAGAGTTGACAAAACCAAACAAATCCAACCTGGTTTAGATCAGGATCAGCAGGTTCACAAAGCTCGATATAAACAATTTCTTTCAACTCGGAGTTTGAACCAGAGTTTGTGATTTACTCTGGAGCATGTGCACCTTAAAATGTGACACATGCAGCAAACAGACAATTACAACGAACATGGAGACCATCAGCAAAGCATCAGTTTGGTTCTCTTCTCGCGAGAGTCTGAAGATTAAGAGATGTCATTATCAAAAACAAATTGAATTGATTTTTCAAGGAATGAATAAACACTTCTGCTGAAGCAAAAGTTTGAGAAAATATATTACTATGCAAAGGAATCTACTGATATTTGTCAATTTGCTCAATGCTGATTGGTCCAATTTGGGTTTGCAATCTCTAACCCAGAATAAAACTGTGTAGCGGAAGTTACCATGGTGATAAAACCCGCTCAAAACCAACCCATCTTCTTAAGCCCGAAAACTCATCAGGCTCACCTGATTTTGCTAAAACTAAACGCAAACTTACCTGGTTTGATGTTAACACTACCACCCCAAAAGTGAAGGAATCTGGGATTTTATTGATTGATCTCTTTGTGTCCAGATTCAAATTACATTTTGGTTACTTTGTTGAATATTAGAGGAATTGGTGCTTTTTGTTGTTAAAATCTTTCCAGGAGTGCAGGAAAAAATGATAAACGGAAAAAATGAATAAAGAATGAAAATAGTTTATAATGTAGCCAGTGTCAAAAAATGAAGGTGTGTGGTTAGTCTAAAAGAGGGGGAATTAAATTGGGACATGACCCAGGCTAGACTCCAAGCAGTTTTGTCTGAATGATTGTTATTTCTAGATTTCAGAAAATGTCTATACTTATCAACATATGTCTACCAAAAACATAGTACATTGATTAAAGTTAGGTGAAAACAATGCCTGAATAAAAAGCTTGAGTAGAAAGAGAAGTATAAGTCACAGTGACAAGAAGATAGCTGCCACTAGCTGAAATCACCATGCTTTTCAACAGTTCTAACTACAGGCTTGGGGACTAACAGAATGCTTGAAATGACATGTTTAATATAGGTGATAATGAAGGGATAGCTCATAGAACGTATACTAATTCTTTTAACACTTTTTCCCTATACATTCCAGTCACCATGCCTGGTTTGCTTTGTTGAATTTAGAATGTTAATCTAATGCACAAATGTTCCACCCTCTCTCTCTCTCTTTTGGAGGGGGGAGGGGGATGCATTTAAATAAAGAGACAGTCATAGATAGCCAAATCAAAGCCAAAGATACTTTACACCAGTATACTTCACTCTTGCAATTTTAGCCATGTCTACAACTACACTTTTGCTTTCTATTTCTAATTTTCTGAGTCAGAAGACATTACATAGGTTTCTCTGCCTGCCCACGGACCACCTGCCACGCATCTCCTGCATATTTAGAAAGGGTTTTGACTAACTTTGAGAAAAAAAAAAAAAAAAAAAATCAAAACAAAGTGCTTAAATCTAGGCTATTGCATGTCCCAGAATAACAATCTGACAAGGATTAAAAAAGCTTCAAGCTTCTTGGTGTCCATATGAAAGGAGAACTCACATGGTCAGTACATTTTTTTTTTTTTTACATGTGTATATTGGAGAGCAAGCTGATTGGATGCAATAATGTACATTGAAATAATGTGGTTTCATCAAAAGGAACTACCATGGTTGAACAACCTCAGAGCTCACAACAGGTCACTCTTTAAAGGTTCAAATACAAACAAACGAAAAACAATAACTTAAGTATAAAAGCCTTTGATGGAGAGAGGAAAAAAAAAACTGGTTAAGTATGCAGTTATTTTGTCAAAGGGAATAACAATATAACAATTATTTTGAACAAGTATATATCTAATTACTACAGTAAATTTATGCACACACTTTAAAAAGTCCATGTTTTATAGTAGCATTACATCCCACCACAGTAATGAAGTAGGTTAAAACAACAGCAACACTATTTAAGCTCCTATAAGAAAAAAATATTCATATATTCATAGGCCAGTCTCACTAATATCACTAATACTGTGGCAGATTTTCCTCAATTTACCAATACATCTGTCATTCATGAACTGGACTGTATTTGCATCCAGAGTGTAAATGAGGCAGAAAGCCTGATTAAGCTGTAAAGGGTCACCAACATAATCTTTACTCTCATGACTGAGTGGCTCCTCTGGTTTGAGCTAAGATTTAAAATAGAGACAAAATATGTACTGGTGAACTCAGGTGTACTGAACAAATACAAATCCTTTATGAAAATGTTTATATTTTCTAAAAAATGACTTTGGTTTGGCCAATGCAATAGGTGTAATTTTAAGCAGGAAAAGGTTATTTTGTTTGGAACTAATAAACTAGTACCAGTAAACAGCCAATATGCTAATAATATATCTATCGAAAACTTGAAGTGTCTACTTTTAAATGAAGTAAGCGTAACCGAGACTTAATTCAGGGTTATAAAGAAAAAATATGCATTTACATTTTAATTAGTGCTGTCAAACGATTAATCGTATCTAAAATAGGTTTAATAAAAAGGTTTTGTTTACATAATATATGCATGTGTGCTGTGTATATTTATTGTGTATATATAAATACACACACATACAGTATATATTTTGAAAATATTTACATGTATATACATTTACTATATATATTTGTACTTTTATATTTTATATTATATATAAATATATTTAGCATATAAACATAATATATTTTTCTTAATACATGTGTGTGTTTGTATTTATATATACATAATAAATATACACATTATACACACATATTGTCACACTACAGTGCCGGAAGGAACATGGAGCAGAGGATAATCGAAATAGTCTTTATTAATCCAACACGGGGTTCCAGCATGGCAAACAGGAGGAAGACACACGCATGGAACTGGTAGACCCGACAAAAGTGAACTGAAAGGACTAGGGTTTATAAAAGGCAGGATAATTGGGGAAGAACGAGACACACCTGGCGACAGGCAAATTGCGGTCCATTTAATTTTACTTTACAAATTTGCTATCACAAATTCAGTGGTTCAAATTCAGTAGAAAATTCAACATTTCATATCTGGGAGCTGCAGGAATAGCAGTAGAGCACTGATGCATGATCTTCAGCTGCTGTCAGTCACTCACCAGCAGGTGACGCAAACAAAACCATTTCTGCATTTGTGATCGGAGAAATGACAAACAACAAGCACTACTCTTCACCAGCGGTTCTCAACTCCAGTCCTCGCACCCCCCCAGCTCTTTATATTTTGCATGTCTCTCCTTGTTAACTCACCTGATTCAGATAAACAGCTCGTTAGAAGTGAGCTCCGTGCATGAACTGTGTTCCAATTGACATGGTCCCTACACAGTGTTCATTGCTCCCTACTCCCTGAGCAGGTGAAATCTGTTGAAGTTTACTTCATTTTGGAATATTCATTCATGGATTGGCGCTGCGCAGTGTCTTCACACACGGACAAATGTGACATCATATACTTTTGTAAATAAATACAATGTAAAATCATGTCTCGCTCACTTCAGTGCACTTTGAATGGAACATTTACTTCGCTTCGAACTGGAATCATGGCGGAATATCCTGTGATGTCCACTTCGCAGGGCACTTACGTTCGAATAAAACAAACGTCTGAAGCGATAAGAGAAACATACAAAATGTGCAGAGCAGGGGGTGCAAGGATTGTAATTGAGAACCACTGCTCAAAACTCGCGTTTGAATCATCAGTGGCAAATCCTTTACATCAGGGTTATTCAAATCTTACCCTTGAGGGCCAGTGCACTGAAGAGTTTAGCTCCAACCCTGATCAAACTCACCTACCTGTGATTTTCTAATGATCCTGAAGACACTGATTAGCATGCTCAGGTGTGTTTGATCAGGGTTGGAGACAAAATCCGCAGTGCATTGGCCCTTAAGGGTAAGATTTGAATAACCCTGCTTTACATACTGTATGTAAAGGTACTTACAGTCTGTGAGTCAGAAGCGCCGGCACTGTAGTCTTCTCTGCCAGATATATTTCTATGGCTGCTTCCACATTGACTGCAAACATTCGCGCACTGAAAATGCAAATGTTTTTTTTCTTTCCAACCAGCTCGACAAAGCGAAAACATGGGCCGTCCAATAAGATTTGAGCTAGGATCACATGACCTGAGCAGCTGCTGTTGCACAAAAGGGTGAGAGTAGTGGCGCTGTTTCGAAAACCAGTGTAAACAAACAACGAAGAAGAGTATCCTGTATAAGAAAGTGGATGCTGAGTTCTTGTTATCGAATTCACACCTGGACGCTAGGTGCCACCGGCCAACAATGAATTTTTCTTCAGATATGTATCTCGTATATGGATTTAACGACTCCGCCAATGCCAGTCCCAAGCCCGGATGCAAAAGGATGAGGGTTGGGCGTCAGGCTAGCAACCTG
This sequence comes from Cyprinus carpio, assembly GCF_018340385.1. Taxonomy (NCBI): domain Eukaryota; kingdom Metazoa; phylum Chordata; class Actinopteri; order Cypriniformes; family Cyprinidae; genus Cyprinus; species Cyprinus carpio. Next base: position 124,561 of record NC_056606.1, on the reverse strand, counting down.
TCACCATAAAACAAACCATTGCTATGGAAACAGCAAGAATAAATGGAAATTCTGGTCTAATTAGCGGGATTTTGTCTCCGATTAATATGATGCTGTCAGAACAAACTGGCAGACACCCGATATTGGAAACGGTTTTCTCTGCCAGAAATATTACAAGAATTGGAAAGTGTAAAGGTCAGATGGATGACAAATGGCTGAATTAGCAGTGACAGCAAGACCATCTTGTACGTGGGTCAAGAAGAACGGCACGAATGTGGAGTAGGCCTTATCCTGAGCAAACGAGCAATGAAAGCACTCCTTGGCTGGAAGCCCGTCAACGATCAGATCATCACAGCCTGTTTTGCCTATGGACAAGTTTATGCACCTATGCACAGTACGGATGACGTGGCAAAGGACGAATTCTACAAAAAGCTTCAAAATGTCTTTGATGACATCCCAAATCATGACCTGAAGATCCTTATTGGGGATTTCAACGCCCAGCTGGGTGGCAATAGTCGAGGACATCTGCCCTCATCAGTAACAAAGGGGAGCAGCTGGCGTCGTTCTGCCAGAATAATGGGTTGTGCATTTGAAACACGTACTTCCAACACTGGCAAATCCACGAGAAGACCAGATGGCCAAAATTTAAACGAGATTGACTTCATATACGTCAGCCAATAGTTGAGGTCATACTGCGCGACGTGAGGGTCTACAGAGGAGCAGACTTTGGATCTGATCATTACCTAGTCAATGCGGATATCAAGCTCAAGCTCTGTAACCAAAGGCAGCCCATACCAAGGAAACCGTTCGTGATCAAGAAGTTCAAAGACCCCTCCACCGCAGATGCTTTCACCCTGGAACTGCTCAACCACTTTGCCCCTCTTGAAGAGATGGCGAATGTAGAGGACCTCTGGGAAAACCTCAGAGATACCACCATGGAGTGCACCCAAAATATTATTGGGAGGCATCGAGGAAGATGGAAGGAAGAGTGGATCCAAGATCGATCGTGGAAGTTGATCGATGAGAGAAAAGCCGCAAAGCTTAAAAGGTACCAGGCTAAAACAATGGACAAGATGGAACAATGGACTTGTGAAGAAAAGCTGTCGGGAAGGATAAGAAGGAATGGCTAGAGCGTAAAGGTGCTGAAATGCAGGAAGCTGCTGACCGAAATGACCATGAAATGACTGGAACAAAGAGTAACTCCAGCGTTCCAATCAAGGACAAAAATGGGAAGCTTTTGATCGCCCAAGACGAGCAGAACAAGCGGTGGATGGAACATTTCCGGGAGACATTCAGTCAGCCAGATACGACCACCACATACGACTTCAATGTGGAGGATGCCCAGAAGCAGCTTCAGGTGAACACTGGTGACATCACCATCAAGGAAGTGAAGATTGTGATCAAAAGCCTAAAGAACAACAAGGCGACTGGCTTGGATGAAATAACAGGGGAGATCTTGAAGTACGGAGGGCAGCCCATGGCAGAGAAGCTAACATCACTCTACATTTACATTTACATTTACACCTCAGAGGATCCCGGGTATAACACATTCAAAATATTTACACCAGAGCAGATATTCATGAACAGAAGCTTAGTTACATTCATAAACACAAGCATGCTTTGTAAGTAGGCTTATACAATATATATAGTTATAAACATATATGGCTATATTCGTGAACAGAGAATAGCCTATCACAGTAAAGTTTTGTCTAATCATCCTTACTGACATAAGGCTAGTAACATTATAACTCATATTTTTTATATTGTATTGCTGTTTTATGTTATAGAACATTAAAAAAAAAAAAATCCTGGCATCTTGAGACATTAACATTCTATGAATTAAACTTTATAATATTTCACTATTATAAAATTATAGTGTGGGAAGTCGTGGCCTAATGGTTAGAGAGTCGGACTCCCAATCGAAGGGTTGTGAGTTCGAGTCTCGGGCCGGCAGGAATTGTGGGTGGGGGGAGTGCATGTACAGTTCTCTCTCCACCTTCAATACCATGACTTAGGTGCCCTTGAGCAAGGCATCGAACCCCCAACTGCTCCCCGGGCGCCGCTGCATAAAATGGCTGCCCACTGCTCCGGGTGTGTGTTCACAGTGTGTGTGTGTTCACTGCTCTGTGTGTGTGCACTTCGGATGGGTTAAATGCAGAGCACAAATTCTGAGTATGGGTCACCATACTTGGCTGAATGTCACGTCACTTTCACTTGATTATACATTTAGTCAGAAATTATAGTTTGGAAAAAGTCTAACTAGTAACATGTACAAGTTATGTGAAAACTAATACAAGTAGGTTAATAAAAAAAAAAAGACATACTCATGTTTCTGATCTCTGCTGGATCAAGCCGATGCAACAATAATCCAAAGGTAATCCAAAGCTTCTTGAGGTTAATTCTGTCTTATTTGTCACAGCGAGTCTTTTCTGAGGGGAATTCTGTCTTATTCCTCTCAGCGCGAAGCGAAAAGTAAAATTTAAAACACTCGGTGCTTTGTTTGCTCTGATATGGGTGGTTACCCGATGTGAGCTTCACGTGGATGATTGTAATATTAATAGCACGCTCAGAGCGTGGGTGTGGTCGCATTAGATATAATGAAGGGAGACGTGAAAGACTGGACATCGCGTTGGTTTCATATGGATTTCTTTATCACAGAATATTTGTTTTCGATATCTTAGTTTAAAAGTAGACATGATCTCATGTCTCTGTGTTGAGTATTTGCTGAGTTACAGTTCATTTTAATGATGCGTATCTAAATGAAGATCACCGCAGACCAAGGCGGCGGACAGCATACCCTGTTTGTTTTCTTTATTTTATAAATGCACCAAGTTTAGTTGTTATTATGTGTGTATACAAATAAAAGTAGACCCTTTACAGATTCGATTGATGTATTGCTCTTATCGATCAAAACTGAAAGTGTAATTTAAGTTATTTTCTGTGTTATCAGGAGAAGATGCCACAAAACACATATCCGCATTTGTCGACCCCAGAGGGTTAACAAATGCTGGCGAAATGGTGAAGTCCCAGAGGACTGGCCAAGGGGCACCATAGTCAAGATCCTCAAGAAATGCAATATTTCAGAGTGTACTAACTGGTGAGGCATTAACCTCCTCTCTGTGCCTGGAAAGGCATTCTGTGTTGTACTCCTCCAACGCCTATGGAGTACTCTCGATCAGCGCTTGCGGGGAGAGCAAGCCAGTTTCCATGGCAGAAGGTCATGCAGCGAGCGAATCTTCATCCTCTGTAACATCATCAAGCAGTGCGTCGAATACCGGCATCCGCTAGCCATTAACTTCGTAGACTTCAAGAAAGCCTTCGGCAGCATCTACCGTGAGTCTCTTTGGTGGATTCTATGCTTGTACAGGGTACCGGAGGCCTTTGTCACCATCTTCAAAGACATGTACCTATGCTCGTGCTGCTGCATCAAGACCGAAAATGGCCACACAGACTTCTTCAAGATTGTGACTGGGGTCAGGCAAGGATGCATCCTGTCCCCACTCCTCTGCCTCGTTGCCCTCGACTTCATCATGCGGCGAGCTGGAGCACGCATTGGGGCTGGCATCCACTGGTCCGAACATGATCATCTTGTCGACCTGGATTTCACAGACGACATCCTTTCTATGGAGAACAACCGGATCCCCAAGATGGCCATGCGATGGGTCCCTCTTGGTGCCAAACGCCCATGAGGACACCCTCGGAACACCTGGCAAAGAATGTTCCTACAAGATCTGAAGATGCTTAACATGGCTTGAGATGATGCCGAAGCTCTCACCCAAGACCGAAGTCGATGGAAAATGATTGCTGCCTGATATGCTACATAGCATGGGAGGAACTAAGTCTAAGTAAGTAATATGGATTTAACATTTAAATTAAGATAAACAAAGTTTGTTTCTACACCGAAACACAAACTATCTTTAATGCTTACAAGAATAGGCTACATCCTAAAATATAATTAGTATATAATATAAAATAAAATATAATACAAGTACAATTAGCATCAAGCTAAACTTGAAAATGTATGTAATTATTAATGTATTTCCTTACCTTCTTTAAACCATCATCGAGTGCTTGTAATAACTTCTGATTGTGATCTATAGTCGATTTTGATTCTATAATAAGCAGACACATGCACTTTTTGTATATTTAATAACACTACATTGCTAATATTTGTTATAAACATCCTTTATTGCTATAAAAAATACCATGAGATGAATTAATAGTTAATGTGTAGAAAAATGCTTCACTCGATTTTTTTTTTTTTTTTTTAATACAGAAGATCTAGACTAGAGAGTGAATGCGTTCTGACTCATAACACTCATGCATTTGGAAGAAAACGGATGGTACTCTACAGATCACATGATTCAGTGGAGAATTATTAGAAATGTTATTTTGTGTAAATAATTAATTAATTAATTAATTAATTAATTATATGAATCTACATTGCTGTGAAAATGTTTTTGCCCCCTTCCTGTTTGCATATTTGTCACACTTAAAAGATTCAGATCATCAAACAAATGTTAATATTGCACAAAGATAATGCAAGTAAATAAAAAATGCAGTTTTAAATGATGATTTTATTAATTAAGGGAAAAAAAGCTGTCCAAATACACCTCCCCCCACGAAAAAAAAAAATCCCCCCCTCTTGTTAAATCACGAAAGAACTGTGATTAACCATATTATTTTAGAAAGTGGAGTTAAATTTCAATAGCCACATCCAGCCTTGATTACTGCCAGACCTGTTGAATCAAGAAATCACTTAAATAGAACATGTCTGACAAAGTGAAGAATGCTTAAAGAGCAACATATCATGCTGCGATCTAAATAAATTCAAGAACAGGTGAGAAACAAAAAAGTTGACATGTATCAGTCTGGAGAGGGTTATAAAGCCATTTCTAAGGCTTTGGGACTCCAGCGAACCATGGTCAGAGCCATTATGCACAAATGGAGAAAACTTGGAACAGTGGTGAGCCTTCCCAGGATTTCCAAAATTACTCCAAGAGCGCAACAACAACTCATCCTGGAGGTCATAAAAGAACCCAGAACAACATCTAAAGAACTGCAGGCCTTACTTGCCTCAATTAAAGTCAGTGTTCATGATTTAGCAATAAGAAAGAGACAGGGCCAAAATGGCATAAAACGGAAAACACCAAAGAAAAACAAATCAAAAACCCATAAATAACACAACAACACAAAGGCTTGTCTTACATTTGCCAAAAAATATCTTGATTGTCCCCAAGACTTTTGGGCAAATATTCTGTGGACTGATGGGACAAATGTTTAACTTTATGGAAGGTGTGTCCTGTTACATCTGTCATAAAACTAACACAACATTTCATAAAAAGAACACCATACCAACAGTCAAACATGGTGGTGGTAGTGTAATGGTCTAGTGATGCTTTGCAGCTTTAGGACCTGGACGATTTGAATTCTTGAAACCATGAATTCTGCACTCTATCAGAAATTCAGCCATCAGTTTGTGACCTCAGGCGGACTTGGGTTATGCAGCAGGACAATGATCCCAAACACACCAGCAAGTGCACCTCTGAACAGCTCAAGAAAAACAAAATTAAGATTTTTAAGTCCGGACGTAAATCCGATTGAATCAGAATCAGAAAGAGCTTTATTGCCAAGTATGCTTGTGCATACAAGGAATTTATTTTAGTGACATAAGCTTCCAGTACACAGAGACAACAACAACACACAGACAAAAAATAAAAAATAAAAATCGCAAAATAAATAAATTGTATGAACAGTTGTGCTATAGATGATAATGGAATAAAACAGAGTGAGATGCAGGGATGTACTATCACACTATAACAAATAAATAAAAAAAAAATACAACAATATCACAAATTTTTACTGCATTATTGGGGAACATTTAACTGTTCATGAGGTAGATTGCCTGGGGGAAGAAACTGTTCTTGTGCCTGGCTGTCCTATTTGCAGCTCTGAAGCGCCGGCCAGATGGCAAAAGTTCAAAAGGGGTAACTTGGATGTGAGGGATCCAGAGTGATTTTCTGAGCCCTTTTCCTCACTCTGGATGTATACAGTTCTTGAAGGGTGGGCAGGGGAGCACCAATAATCCTTTCAGCAGTCCGAACCGTCCTCTATAGTCTTCTGATGTCTGATTTTGTAGCTGAACCAAACCAGACAGTTATTGAAGTACACAGGACAGATTTAATGACGGCTGAGTAGAACTGTTTCAGCAGCTCCTGTGGCAGGTTAGCTTCCTCAGCTGGCGAAGGAAGTACAACCTTTGTTGGGCCTTTTTAACAATGGAGTCAATGTGATTGTCCCACTTCAGGTCCCGAGAGATGGTGGTTCCCAGGAATCTGAATGACTCCACTGCAGCCACAGTGCTGTCTATGATGGTGAGTGTGGGGTGTGCAGGGGAGTTTCTCCTGAAGTCTACTATCATCTCCACTGTTTTAAGAGTGTTCAGCTCCAGGTTGTTAAGACTGCACCAGACAGCCAGGGCTGTTGGGATGATGGTGTTGAAAGCCGAACTAAAGTCCACAAATAGGATCCTCACATAAGTCCCTGCTTTGTCCAGATGTTGCAGGATGAAGTGCAATCCCATGTTAATTACATCATCCACGGACCTGTTTGCTCGGTAAGCAAACTGCAGGGGGTCCAGTAAGGGTCCAGTGATGTCCTTCAGATAAGCCAGTACCAGTTTTTCAAATGACTTCATGAAGACAGAGGTTAGAGCCACAGGTCTGTAGTCATTAAGTCCTGTTATCTTGGGTTTCTTTGGAACAGGGAAAATGGGGGAGCATTTGTTGCAGGAAGGCACTCCACACGACTCCAACTGTGAAAAGATGGTGGCCAGCTGGTCAGCATAGGTTTTCAGACAAGCTGGTGAAACACCATCTGGGCCTGGTGCTTTTCTTCTTTTGTTCTTCCTGAAGACCTGGCGCACATCATCCTCACTGATTTGAAGTGCAGGAGGGGGGAGAGGGGGATTGCAGGAGGTGCTAACGGTTGTGAAGGGAGATGGTCAGAATGGGTGTGGGGGGGGTTCCAAATCTACAATAAAACTCATTCAGGTCATTAGCAAGTTGTTGTTTAACCTCAGTGCAGGGGGGGGGGGGCATGTGTCTTGTAGTTTGTGATGGCTTTCACCCCTTTCCACACAGAAGTTGAGTCACTGGAAGTGAACTGATCTTCCAACTTTTTAGCGTAGGTCCTTTTAGCCACTCTAATCTCTTTGTTCAGTGTGTTCCTGGCCTGATTATACAAGACTCTGTCCCCATTTCTGTAGGCATCCTCTTTGGCCTGACGAAGATGTCTGAGTTTTGCTGTAAACCATGGCTTATCATTATTGAATGTTAAATATGTCCTGGTAGGAATGCATATATCCTCACAGAAACTAAAATAGGATGTTACAGTCTCTGTGAGTTTCATCCAGATCGGTGGTAGCAGCTTCAAAAACACTCCAATCATTAAGTTCTAAACAGTATTTTCGTATAACAATAACCAAACAGTCTTTACTACAGGTTCAGCAGATTTAAGTTTTTGCCTGTAGGTTGGTATAAGATGAACCAGGCAGTGATCAGACAGCCCCAAAGCTGCTCGTGGAACAGAGTGATATGCATCCTTTATTGTGGTTTAACAGTGATCTAGTATGTTACTGTCTCTGGTGGGACATGTAACATGCTGTCTGTATTTTGGCAGTTCACGGGAGAGATTGGCTTTATTAAAATCCCCAAGAATGACTAAAACAGAGTCCAGTGCTGTTCTGTCTCTGTGATCTGATCAGCGAGTTTATGTAAAGCCAGGCTCATGTGCGCTTGCGGTTGGGATGTAAACACTCACAAGAATGAACGAGTGAAACTCCCACGGCGAATAGAACGGCTTGCAGTTAACAAAGAGCACTTCTAGATCTGAACAGCACATCTTCTTTAACACAGTTACATCTGTACACCACCTTTCATTGATGTAAAAACATGCCACGCGATTTCCCCGTTGATTCTGCGTCGCGATTTGCTCTAAACAGCTGAAAGCCGGGCAGATGGAGCATGCTGTCTGGAATGGTGTCATTCAGCCAGGTTTCCGTGAAACACAGAGCAGCACAGTGTGAGAAATTTTTATTTTTCCGGGAGAGCAGAAGAAGTTTGTCCGTTTTGTTGGATAGAGAGCGGAGATTTGCCAGATGGACGCTAGGCAACAGCATTCGAAATCCACGTTTCCTGAGTCTGATGAGCGCACCGGCTCGCTTCCCCCGTCTGCGTGTCCTGAATCGTTTGATCAGCTATGCAACTCAAATCAAAAAAAATATCATTAAAATCTTCTAAACAAAATAAACACAAAAAAATACCTTGTGAAACTACTACAAACAATGTACAGCCAAGCACTGAAGCAGCCGCTGTTCATTTTTGATAAACAAAAAAACAGGAAAAACAAACAAAAACACTACAAACACTGGAGAGCCAAGCACTGAAGCAGCCGTGTGCGGCGCCATTGAGAACTTTTTTTTTTTTTTTTGATGCTGTTTCATGACCTTAAACAGTCCATTAATGCTCGAAAACCCTCCAATGTGGCTGAATTAAAACAATCCTAGAAAGAAGAGTGGTCCAAAATTCCTCCACAGCAATGTGAAAGACTCGTTGGCAGTTATATCGCAAACGCTTGATTGCAGTTGTTGCTTCAAAGGGTGGCACAACCAGTTATTAGATTTAGGGAGCAATTACTTTTTCACGTAGTGCCAGGCAGGTTTGAACAGCTTTTTTCCCTTAGTAAATGAAATCATTATTTCAAAACTGCATTTTGTATTTACTTTGGTTATCTTTGTGTAATATTAAAACTTATTTGATGATCTGAATCATTCAAGTGTGACAAATATGCAAAAAAAAACAAAAAAAAAAACAACCACAAACATTAAAAAATAAAACAGGATAACTTTTTCACACCACTGTACCTCTGAAGGTTCTGACTGTCTTCAGATAAGATTTGATGGCATTTTGTTTTCATTTTACCTCCACCTAAAGAGATTATGGGAAACAGCCGTAATTCTGTTGTGATAAGTGCCACCTAGTGTCAGAGAGTGGATTTACAGAGAGTTACATGAACATTCAGCCTGTGTGCAGTTTTTGCCTAAAATAAAATAAAATAAAATACAATAAAACCACTTGCTAGGAACGCATTGAGCAAATGTGCCCCATTTGTAAAATAAATGTTAGATTCATTTCTTAATGAATCTATCATTTATTATGTCTTACGCTACCTTTGCTTATATGCTTTATTACTCAGTCTATACTGTACATCATATACACAACTCAAACAAACATTGAACATTATTTTACTTCATATAATGTTGCTTAATTTAAACACTGATAAATGCAGACCATGCAAAACATTATATAAGGAATAATGAAACAATTCACTTATCTTAAGATGCTGAATTTCAGAGGATGTAAGACTTGCTTACAGCAGAGACCAATCTGTCCATGCCATGTTGTGATGATATCATTGTTTCCAGATTGCATTAAGAACCTACCAGACCATGCCATTTAGAGTTACATGTCTAATCTAGATATTTGTTATTTGTACTTGGAACGTTCAAATAAATACTGCTTCTTCCAAGGGGAAGTGCCTAAGGAAGTTTGTGTCTAGAATCAAAGTGGAATGCAGCCCTGGAGTGCCACTGACATGCAAAGTTTAGTTTCATACCCAGTCAAACAAACACGTCTGCAATCTTAATCTAATTCTGAAGAATTAGGTTGCTTTCTCAGGTGTGGTTGATTAGAGATGGAGGTAGACACTGCAGGACAGTGGCTCTTCAGGACCATGCAGCAAATCTGTCATCCCACTTCATTCCAATAACGTGTGCTGTAGTGAACGCAACAATCCAGGGCCCTCTCTAACTGCAAGAGTGGAGAAAAGGTTTGGGACATTTTGATTGGATATTGGTGGACAAAATAATTTATTTCATTTTACCTTGGTCTGCATGTTCTAGATTGTTAAGGACACTCTGCTCCTATTTCAGGGCATCATCTGTGTGCTCCAGATTTTAGGACCCTTTTGGTGCTCCAGGAGATCAACATCCTACAGCTCTTTCCCCACTGCATTGTTACCAGCACAACCAGTAGAAGTCACAGCTACTGGATTGCTCACTCAACCATGTGGAACGTAAATATCACTTCACCAAACATTTTTCCAGACATCTTGGATCTGTTGTATATTATCAGTATATAATTTTCTATAACTGATTAATAACAAACCTTTTATTTATTTGTTTGATGCATAAAAAGGTCCTTGACCTCATTAATTTCAGAGAAGCAACTGTTTATCTTACTAGAGAGATTCCTGTATCTGGATATTGCTCTTCGGCTGTTGTGGATCATCGTTTACTGTCAGTTACTTGATCCAAGTACTTTTAATTGTTTCAGCCCTGACATAAAGGTTGCTGACAACTGTATTACTTAACTTTTTAATTTACTTCATGTTAAAAGACTAAAACATAATGTAGTTATAAGTAAGGGATAGCGCACATCCAGCTGATTGTTATTGAAGAGTACATGGCTATTTGCCACATAATTAGATAGAAAATATTGATTTGAGTTGAAATATTTTATTAGCTCTTTAAACACATAGAAAAACAGCTCATAACAAATGGCTTTGTGCCTAGAGAAAGTTCATATAAGATGGACATTTAAGGTATAATGCAGAGTCATATCACTTATTTACACATTTTTCCTCCACATAATGATGAGGACCTAAAATGTTATTTGAGAAGAAAGTATTTTAAAATCTTACCCATTTATTATCTTAAATTGGTGGTAACAACACACAGCTGGTCTGGCAACAAGATGAACACCTTAACAATATAATTAGAGCTACTATTAATACTTAAGTACTACTGTATATCATATACTTATATAATATAATAATTCATTTGACAGTAAATACAGTCAACAACTGGGGTGCAAAATCATAGCAGTTGTTTGAATGAAACGAGACAGAGGTTGTGTGATATAAGAGATATGAAAGAAGCGGCGGCCTCAAATACCCGGAAGACGGGGAAGAGCAGTGTGTTATTCAACTAATGATGAATAACACACCGCAACGGTTGTTATTGGTCTGAATAACACACCTTAGAATGTCACAACTGGACTAATCAGAATCAAGTATTCCAGAGAGCCGTGTAATAATAAATATACATTGTAATATAGGTTATTACTAACAATGGAGCTGCTGAACTATTTTGCACATTGTGGTGAACTAGACAGACAGCCTTAATTCATGCATATATGGAACAGGCTCGTCTTTTTTTATGGATAAGGGTCTTTTGTGCATGCATGCATAGTTTAAATGTCTTCAGGGTGCATTCCATGTGTTGTCTTGCCTGTTATCGAGCAGAGGTGTTTTTGTCAGCATTCAGAGCATGCATAAAGTTTGTGTCAGTTGGACACAGCTTCTCTCAGTCTATCATTAGCAAAGTTTATACAATTTATTTCAAAAAATGCTTTTAGAATAAAAACATCAACATCATTATCTACTTCAATCTCATTGTGGTAGTTCTTCACTGGGGAGATGCAGTTCATTGGCACCCCCATCATCTCGCTGCACAAATGCATCTAAAAAATAGAGATGTTTCAACAAATACCAGACCCAAGTCAGCATTAAAACATGGTAGTTCCAAGAATTAAAGCTACATACCAGGACATCAAATGGTCATGATATTACCATTCTGTTTTGACACTCTTGCTAGTGTATACCTTCTTTAGTCATCATACACCAGTGGACATGCTTCATCCACTTTAGCTCATGATGATCACTTTGAGGAATCCCTACAGTGATTGCATAGAAGCCTGAGTGTTATATCTTTGTATTATCAATATGAGAAATAAATGAATAAAACAAACAACCAAACAAACAAACAAAAACACACAACCACAAACAACAACAAAACTCTTTTTGCAAAATAGTAGGATGACAAAATATATATTTCTGTATTTCAGATTTACCTCTTGCAAAAAAATATTTCTTGGTTAGAACTTATGCCTGCTGAGGAACCACAAAAGAAAATAAATAAATAAAATAAATACACTAATAAACAGATACTGTTGAGATCAAAAAGTACATACATCATGCAGAATCTGCAAAATGTGAATTATTTTATCAAAATAAGAGGGATCATACAAAATGCATATTATTTTTTATTTAGTACTGAGCTGGAATAAGATATTTCACATAAAAGACATAGGGCCCTACTCGATACACACCCGTCGCAAGGCGTGGCGCAAGTGTTTTGCTAGTTTTACAGCTAGGCCTGACGCCGTTCGCATTTTCCTGTCCCTGCCCACGCATTGTTTAAACATAGGTCAATTGCATTTGCGCCAATTTTGTGCTTCCATTGTGTGCGGTTCTAAAACAAAGAGGTTTTGGGTCAGGTGATTGTGTTGGCCTATTTTAAAATCTTACCCATTTATTATCTTAAATTGGTGTACAACACAGCTGGTCTGGCAAAAAAACTAAACACTTTAACAATATAATTACAGCTATTAAAAAAACTAAAGTACTACCATATATCATATACTTATATATTATAATAATTCATTTGACAGTAAATACAGTCAACAACTGGGGTGCAAAATGATAGCAGTTGTTGGAATGAAACCGAGAGAGAGAGGTTGTGTGATATAAGAGATATGAAAGAAGCGGCGGCCTCAAATACCCGGAAGAGCAGTGTGTTATTCAACTAATGATGAATAACACACCGTGACAGTTGTTATTGGGGAATAACACACCTTAGAATGTCACAACTGACTAATCAGAATCAAGTATTCCAGAGAGCCGTGTAATAATAAATATACATCGTAATATATGTTATTACTAACAATGAAGCTGCTGAACATTTTGCACATTTGGTGAACTAGAGAGACAGCCTTAATTCATGCATATTATGGAAACAGGTCTTTTTTTATGGATAAGGTCTTTTGTGCATGCATGCATAGTTAAATGTCTTCAGGGTGCATTCCATGTGTTGTCTTGCCCTGTTATCGAGCAGAGGTGGTTTTGTCAGCATTCAGAGCATGCATAAGTTTTTGTGTTAGTTGGACGCAGCTTCTCTCAGTCTATCATTAGCAAAGTTTTCAATTTGGTCAAATCTTTTAGAATCAAAACATCAACTCATTATCTACTTCAATCTCATTGTGGCAGTTCTTCACTGGGAAGATGCAGTTCATTGGCACCCCAATCATCTCACTGCACAAATGCATCTAAAAAATAGAGATGTGTCAAACAAATTTCAGACCAAGTCAGCATTAAAAACATGGTAGTTCCAAGAATTAAAGTACATATAGGACATCAAATGGCCCCCAGAATGATTTACCTTCTGTTTGCTAGTGTATACCTTCTTTAGGTCATCATTCACCAGTGGACATGCTTCATCCACTTTAGTCATGATGATCACTTGAGGAATCCCTACAGTGATTGCATAGAAGCAGTGTTATCTTTGTATTATCAAGATGAGAATAAATGAAACAAACAAACAAACAAACAAACACACACACACACAAACAGACAAACAACAACAAAACTCTTTTGCAAAATAGTTAGGATGACAAAAATATACATTTCTATATTTCAGATTTACTCTTCAAAAAAAAAAAAATTCTTGGTTAGAATTATGCTGCTAGGAACCACAAAGAAAAATAAAATAAATAAATAAATAAATAAATAAACAGATACTGCTGAGGTCAAAAGTTTACATACACCATGCAGAATCTGCAAAATGTGAATTATTTTATCAAAATAAGAGGGATCTTACAAAATGCATCTTATTTTTTATCTAGTACTGAGCTGAATAAGATATTTCGCATAAAAGACATAGGGCCCTACACCCGGCGCAAGGCGTGGCGCAAGTGTTTTTGCTAGTTCCTGTCCTGCACTGCATTGTTTAAATAGCAATTGCATTTGTGGCTATTTGTGCGCCCATGGGCATGCTGGTCTAAAAAAAGAGGTGTGTTCAGGTGAATTGTTGGCGCGTTGCTATTTTGAGGAACTGAAAATAGGACCAGCTCAACTGATTGTGTAGGCTACATAAATATAAAAATGTCATACATGTCATAATGAATAATTGTGTGTATCAGGATTAGCCTACCTATTTGCTCACACATGAGCAGATCCATTTGCTCTTTGGAGACACGTTCAGTCTGTGCACCTTAAAATTCCAAATAAATAGCGAATCCACCATGGTGCTAGCGCAACTTGCTCTTAAAGGGAATGGGAGGTGAGACTCTGATTGGTTCATTGCACGTTATGCCCCAAAACACACCCATTACTCATTAAGAGAATAGGCACAACCCTTTTAGACCATGCGTCGGGCAAGCTGACCATTTTTCCCGTCATTATACTAGCAAAAGTGGATTCGGAATTGCCTAACTGCACCTGCACTGTGGGCTTTACACTATGTTTTAATGGTGCCATAGAATGCATTGTAGTCCGCAAGAGAAAATAATAGTTGAAATGGGTTAAAACTTTTTGAATTTGAAGATGAGTGTATATTAAATTTATTTTGTCTTCTTGGAAACATGTAATTATCTTCTGTAACTTCTGAAAGGCAGTACTAAAAAAAAAAAAAAACACAATGAACAAAATTATAAACGCAAGACTTTTGTTTTTTGCCCCCATTTTTCAGGAGCTGAACTCATTTTCTATGTACACAAAAGGCCTATTTCTCTCAAATATTGTTCACAAATCTGTCTAAATCTGTGTTAGTGAGCACTTCTCCTTTGCCGAGATAATCCATCCACCTCACGGGTGTGGCATATCAAGATGCTGATTAGACAGCACGATTATTGCACAGGTGTGCCTTAGGCTGGCCACAATAAAAGCCCACTCTAAAATGTGCAGTTTTACTGTATTGCGGGGTCCGAAAACCAGTCATTATCTGGTGTGACCAACATTTGCCTCACGCAGTGCAACACATCTCCTTCACATAGAGTTGATCAGGTTGTTGATTGTGGTCTGTGGAATGTTGGTCCACTCCTCTTCAATAGCTGGTGAAGTTTGCTGGATATTGGCAGGAACTGGAACATGCTGTCGTATACGCCAGTCCAGAGCATGCTCAATGGGTGCTCAATGGGTGACATGTCCGGTGAGTATGCTGGCCATGCAAGAACTGGGATGTTTTCAGCTTCCAGGAATTGTGTACAGATCCTTGCAACATGGGGCCTTGCATTATCATGCTGCAACATGAGGTAATGGTCATGGATGAAAAATGCCATCAATAACATGCACCTGTGGTCTCGGTATCTCTGTGCATTCAAAATGCCATCAATAACATGTACCTGTGTTCGTTGTCCATGACATATGCCTGCCCATACCATAACCTCACTGCCACCATGGGCCACTCGATCCACAACGTTGTCATCAGCAAACCGCTCATCCACATGACGCCATACACGCTGTCTGACATCTGCCCTGTACAGTGAAAACCGGGATTCATCTGTGTAGAGAACAACTCTGCAAAGTGCCAGATGCCATCGAAGACGCCACTCAAGTCGGTTACAATGATGAACTGCAGTCAGGTCGAGACCCCGATGAGGACGACGAGCATGCAGATGAGCTTCACTGAGATGGTTTCCGACAGTTTGTGCAGAAATTCTTTGGTTATGTAAACTGATTGCTTGCAGCAGCTGTCTGGGTGGCTGGTCTCAGATGATCTTGGAGGTGAAGATGCTGGATGTGGAGGTCTTGGGCTGGTGTATTTACACGTGGTCTGTAGTTGTAAGATGGGTTGGATGTACTGACAAATTTTCTGAAAAGCCTTTGGAGACGGCTTATGGTAGAGAAATGAACATTCAATTCACGGGCAACAGCTCTGGTGGACATTCCTGCTGTCTGCATGCCAATTGCACGCTCCCTCAAAACTTGCAACATCTGTGGCATTGTGCTGTGTGATAAAACTGCACATTTTTTAGAGTGGCTTTTATTGTGGCCAGCCTAAGGCACACCTGTGCAGTATTCATGCTGTCTAATCAGCATTTTGATATGTCACACCTGTGAGGTGGATAGATTATCTCGGCAAAAGGAGAAGTGCTTACTAAACACAGATTTAGACAGATTTGTGAACAATATTTGAGAAAAATAGGCCTTTTGTGTACATAGAAAAAAAATCTTAGATTTTTGAGTTCAGCTCATGAAAAATGGGGGCAAAAATAAAAGTGTGTTGCGTTTATAATTTTGTTCAGTGTGTGTGTGTGTGTATATACGCACCACGTGCGGTCCCATTATGTGTGTCTATTTAAGTGCAGTAACTGGTGTCTCATGTTGTCAGATCGTTGTGGTTCTTCCCTGTGTTCTGTCTGTTCTCCTGGCTGTCTTGGATCGTGGATTCCCCTGTTGTTCTTCGTAGAGTCTTCTTGTTCCCCTCACCTGAATCACGAGCACCTTCACCAGATACAGCACTGGATCACCAAGGATCATCACTGTTGTCCACCGAGGTCCCTGCGTCACACACCATCTGAGCTTCCCCTTGGTTTCAGTGTCTGTGTTGTCTGTTTGTTGACCATATTATATCTTGTCATTAAAGCGCCTTACACTCACATCCATCACCTAATCCTTTACAGATTTAAATTTCACCTTGGTATTTGGGGTACAGTAGATTGTAACTACACACTCCTCAAAATGAAAACAAAAGTTATGTATTCATATGCCAGTCTCACTTTTATCACTGATTCTTTTGCGGATGATCCTCAATTTGTCAACAAGTCGATCACTTGCATATTGTATTGTATTTGCATCCACAACGTAAACCAGGCAGAAAGCCTGATCAGACAGTAAAGGGTCACTGATGTAATCTTCACTCTTGTCACTGAGTGGCCCCCCCTTCTTTAAACTAAGATTTAAAATGGAGACAGACAATCTGGAAAATATCAAATGAACAAACCCTTTTTTTAATTATTATTTTTTTTTTTTACTTTTTTTTTTTTTTTTGCAACATGGTTTATTTATTTGTACTCATCCTTCACATGTCCGTATATGGCATTGATATCTTCTGGCTGAGACCCCTCCAATACATCAGGTTCTAAACCCATTATATCAGTCAAGACAAAAGGCAAATCATCATCTGCACCTCTGACTCTGTGTGATTTCAACTACGAAACAATATAGAAAAAAAGCAAACCATAAATAAATGTACACATAGCCAAAACGCCCATAATGAAAGCATGTTATATATGTGCATTATTATTTGAAAATAATACTTACACTTTTTGTAAAACTTTTGTCACTACTTTGATCAACTAGTGCTTCACTTGTGATTCGTCCTCGGAAGGTGTTGTTGACAGAATTTATAAAACTAGACTTCCCTGCTCCGACTTGTCCAGCTATCAGGATCTTGATGTTCTGTACATCTGGAAGACTCACAGAGAACTCTTCTAGATGTTTCTTCAGCACTTCCTTCTGTCTGTGCCTGCACAAGAAACACAAATAAACAAAATAAAACAACAAAGAAATAATAAATATTGTTCATCATTATTGTCCACCCAACCATGAATAGTATTTAATGAACTTACCCCCAGTCAAATTTCCTCCATGGTGTTTTCAATTATATATATATATATATATATATACATATATATATATATATAGATATACAGTATATGTATATCTATATATATATATATACACACACACACACACACACACACACAAACACACACACACACATATATATATATATATATATATATATAGAGAGAGAGAGAGAGAGATAGAGCGAGAGAGGTTTAACAAGCACTTCATTACCCTATAAAACTTACATCACTTTTCAATAAATAAAAAGTACAATTAACAACCTCAAAAATTCATTACAAGTTGATCATCATGAATTATACAAAGAACCTCGTTAACACTCCACACAACACAAAAAAGTACAACATTATTTATAAGCCTATAATAGGCAAACTCAATTTTCAATCTTCCTTTTACCAAACATCGAAACATTATTCCAGGATCCACTGTAGCAAGTTGTAAACCTTTATTCTTTCTTGTTTTCCAAATTGCCAGTTTAGCTGTTCCAATTAAATAATTTAGTAAACACATTTTCCTCCTCACTAAAAACTTATATTTCATTCCCCCAATAAACACTTTATCAGAAAATTATTCATTAAAATTACCAAACAAAATCTTAAATTGCATGAAAGCAAGTAAAGAAGGCTCCCTTTAAAATCACTTAAGTTGTCAATTAATGAAGCTCTTTTTTACATAGTGTGCACTTTGTTGATTATAATGACAGAGCTTGAGTTTAAACGTGAGGACAATTTATTAATCCGTCCATTCTTTTCAGTTTCAATGATTTAACTAAATCATGGCCAGGTTTAATTTATTTGTTACTTGTTTTAGTTAGGCCTAAATAATGGAAGTGAAATTATACAGTGCCTCACGTTTTACTAAAATAAAGGAAATAATTCATAAAACATACAATTTCTTAATTTCTTAATCAGTGTACATACAAAATATATATATTTCCCAATTAGTTATCTATCCAAATAAAGGACAGGTAACAAATAACAAAGTATGTGCATAACAAAAATGCATGCCATTTTATTAAATCAATTTTAAAATACAAATTTAAAATGTACTTGTGACAAATATCGCTCTAATATGTGAGAATATTGACATTTTGCATATAAGTCCATGTATGTACCCTAGCTCACTAAAATAGGCTAACACTTTTAATGCTATGATGAAAAGTAAACCACCATTTCATAAGGATAATATAACACATAATTCACATTATATAAATAATATTGCACACCTGTTAAATGTTTTAAATAGGGCTGGATCTAAAATATGGTGTAATACTGTGTAGCTTAGAGAAAATATAAGAACAGGCTTGACATTTATCCTGCTTGAATTCGTTCTAAGAAACACTCATAACTACTTAATCTGTGAATATTAAATATTTTAACTACAGTGTTTTTCTTTTATTTTCCGCTGACTGCAGCCGTCAATTGTAACACATCGGTGATGCAAAGCTGATGGCTATTTGCGAAAATAAACCTTGATGCATTTGTTTGATAATTTGTGGTCAAAGCGCCACTCAGCGGTAAAGCTGCAAATGCACTTTGCAGGTTGGCCACCTACTGTAGGTGATTCATGTATGCTATAAGGGAGTTATTTCATGTATGTTATATTTGCAGCAGCAATATTTCTTACGTACTCAAAGCAGAATGTTGTGGGTGTATTGGCAGAGTAACAAGTCTGTGTACTTGCTCTGCCTCAGCAGCAGCAGCAGCGTAGCAGATCTATTCAAACAAGACCAAATACATTAACATCGTCATGTACATTACCATGCTATCCTTCCGAGAGTTTTCATGATAGAAATATGTTTAGTGTTAATACAATATATGTATTCTGATGGGGACACACACAGATATGCTGTAGATAATTATAGGGAGAGATAAAACAATTTGGCAAGTCTTTGGCAAGACTGTTAATGTGAGATTTTTTGTGAGTAAAGGAAATATAAGATTATTTTGTCAGAATTACGCTTTTCATTTTAAAACAACAGTAAAAACTTTACAGAAGGACATTTAGTTGATGGAAAAAAAATCTTGAAGGTGTGCGAAGGTGTAGCATCTCATGGCTCAAACAGGACAAAGCAAAGCTAGGGCTGGGTCTGCCTCCTCCGGGGGCAGCACTAGCAGGCTCACCACTTGATCCCTGAAGGGAGTAGTGGGAACTTTGGACACATAGCCAGGCCGGGGCCTCAGGATTACATGGGAGTAGGCCGACACCAAACTCTAGGCTCGAACGTCAACCAAAAATGCATGCAGGTCCTCTACCCTCTTGATGGAGGCCAGTGCAAGCAGGGGCAGAATCTTCATTGTTAGAAACTTCAGTTCAACTGTCTGCAAAGGCTCAAATTGGCCTTGCTGTAGTGCTTTGACTGCTAGAGACAGGTCCCAAGAGGGTATAGAGGGGGGCCCGGGAGGATTTATCCTTCTTTCTCCCCTAAGGAACCTGATGACCAGGTCATGCTTCCCCTTGACTTCCCTTCTGTGGGGTCATGGTTGGCAGCAATAGCAGCCACGTAGACTTTAAGGGTGGTGGGAGACAGCCTTCACTCCAACCCTTGCTGCAGAAAGGACAGCATGACTCTGAGCAGTTCAATCCGGGGGTCTTCTTCCAGTGAGAAGAACACCACTTAATGAACAGGCTCCACTTCAAGGCATAAACGTGTCTCGCAGACGGTGCTCTTGCCGAAGTGATGGTGTCAACTACCTCCTGGGGTAGGTCACCTAGAACCTCCGTGTCCCATCCAGGGACCAGACATGAAGTTTCCCAAGGTCTGTATGCAGGTACCACGGGGTGCCCCATCTCGGAGTCAGTAGATCCTTGGCGGGAGAGTTGCGACATCTGACAAGAGTGTACACCACCTTGTCGGTTGATGTACGCAACAGTCGCAGTGTTGTCCATGTGGACCAGTATGTGCTTCCCTTGTAATCGCCCTTTAAGACGGATCAAGGCAAGACATACTGCCAGCAACACTAGGCAATTGACATGCCAGTGCAGTTGGGGGCCCATCCAAACCCCTGACACTGCAAGTGGTGAAGGCATCCGTGTGAACTACAGCATGACTGAAGACCTGCTGAGGAGAGCGGCCATATGCCCCAGGAGCCTCTGAAACTGTTTCAGGGATCGAAACATGACAGTACGCGTCCTTCAGGCACGGCACTCACCGGGTCCAGGTTACACTCGCCAAACCCCAAACCCTCACCCAGATCTCACATCCCTCAAGGCAGGGGTGCCCCTAGAGCAGATCTCCAGGCATGCTATGGTTTACACTGATGCCTCCACCACTGGCTGGGGGGCCACGTACAACAGCATTGCAGTCTCAGGTGTTTGGATGGGCCCGCAGCTGCAGTGGCACGTCAATTGCCTAGAGTTGTTAGCAGTGCACCTTGCCTTGCACGTGCTGGTGTGATCGGACAACACAGCAACCGTTGTGTACATCAACCAACAAGGTGGTCTGCGCTCCCGTCACATGTCGCAACTCGCAACTCGCCCGCCACCTCCGGAAGTGGCGGGCGAGTCGGAAGGTTCTGAGGTCACTTCGTGCCGTTCTCATTCTGGGCCTGCTCAACTGTACAGCTGACGAGCTGTCTCAAGCAATGTTCCTGGGGGGAAAATGGCGACTCCACCCCAGTATGGGTTCAGCTGATTTGGAGTCGTTTCGGAGCCGCTCGGGTAGACCTTCTCCAGAGAGCTCTCACTGCCAGGTTGTTCTACTCCCTGACCGAGGGAACACTCAGCACGGATGCACTGCACACAGCTGGCCGCAGGGCCTACCCAAATATGCATTTCTCCTAGTGTGAAATATACTGTGCAAAGTCTGGGAGGACGAGGAGCAAGTCTTGCTAGTGGCGCCGTATTGGCCCACTCAGACCTGGTTCCCGAACTAGTGCTCCTAGCGACAGCCCCTTCTTGGCCAATTCCTCTACTCTAAGGATCTACTGACTCAGATACTCGGCTCCTCAGCAAAAATCTTGTATGCATTGCACCTGCTGCCTTATTATACTCATGCTGTGATCAGTGGCATGCCAATATGCATTGGCTCATTTAGTTTACACTTGAAGTAGATTGGTCTATCGAAGTGATATACCAAACATCCCTTCACAGACGTGACGTCTCCATTCCCTCCTTCAGGGAACGAGAGTTACCATACGTAACCGAGACGTTTGGTTTTATATTGTATAATTGCATGTAAAAAATTAATAACTTTGTAATGCATGTGCAAAATGTGAAACAGGCCCGGAGGTTCTAGGTGACCTACCCCAGGAGGTAGTGAACACAATCACTTCGGCAACAGCACCGTCTATGAGACACGCTTACGCCTTGAAGTGGAACCTGTTCATCGAGTGGTGTTCTTCTCGCCAAGAACACCAACGAAGATGCCCGATTGCGGTTGTACTTTCCTTTCTGCAGCAAGGGCTGGAGTGAAGGCTGTCTCCCTCAACCCTCAAAGTCCAGGTTGCCGCTATTGCTGCGTAGCATGACCCTGTGAATGGGAAGTCTTTAGGTAAGCATGACCTCGTCATCAGGTTCCTTAGAGGGGCCAGGAGGTTAAATCCTTCCCAGCCCCCCTCCATACCCTCTTGGGACCTGACTCTGGTGCTGAAATCACTACAGCAGGGCCCATTTGAGCCTTTACATTTAGTTGAGCCAAAGTTTCTTTCATTGAAAACTCTGCTCCTGCTTGCACTGGCCTCCATCAAGAGGGTTGGGGACCTGCATGTATTTTTGGTCGACGATTCTTGCCTAGAGTTTGGGCTGGCTGACTCTCAGGTAATAATGAGGCCCCGGCCCGGCTATGTACCCAAGGTTCCCACTACACCCTTCAAAGACCAAGTGGTGAACCTGCAAATGCTGCCCCTGGAGGAGGCAGACCCAGCCCTAGCTTTGCTCTGTCCCGTCCGAGCATTGAGATGCTACGTAGACTGAACACAAAGCTTCAGGACCTCAGACCAGCTCTTTGTCTGTTACAGAGGCCGGCAGAAGGGGAATGCTGTCTCTAAGCAGAGGATGGCCCACTGGTTTGTGGATGTCATAACCCTGGCTTATCAGGCTCAGGGTGTGCCCTGCCCGTTCAGGTTGCGACCTCACTCAACTAGAAGTGTTGCATCCTCCTGGGCGTTGACAGATTATTGTTGACAGATATTTGTAGAGCTGTGGGCTGGGCGACCCCTAACGCGTTTATTAGATTCTATAGCCTTTGTGTAGAGCCGGTATCCTCCTGTGTTCTCACCTCAAATGGGTAGTGGCACCGAGAGGCCCCGATTAGTGTCGGCTTGCTAAAACTGCTCCAGAGTGTCCGTACTGTAGACCCTGTTGAGATCCTCCATCACCCTAGGAAGCTGGATGCGGTGGAATGTCCGGCGCCAGGCCTTCATGATGAATCCATGAGAACCGTGGAAGGCTGGGTTCCATATTGAGACCTAAGCGGTACTCATATGTGTATAGTCCACGGTATAGCATTAGAGCCTGTGTTTTCAGACTTCTGCCTTCCCAAGAGGGTTTTAATCACCTTAAATTTCTCCATATACATCTAAATGGATGCTATATGTGTATTTGCTTCCGAAAACTCCTTCGGGAAGAATGGGGCTTCCACGGTGTCCCTGTTCCAAGCAGAACGGGTACATTTTCCCAGAGTTATCCAGTCTCACCCGGTGAGGTAGTGGTTTGACAATGGTGAGTGGAACTACTTGTTCTGAGCCCCGGCCTTCACCTAATAGGGGCGCAGGCAGCTCGCACAGGGCACTGGTAGGGGCAGCACCCATGGCGCTTTGGTAGGGATCCCAATTAGTCGGTCACGACATGATGTTAAGAGTAACCGACTGAAAGGGAACGTCTCGGTTACGTATGGTAACCCTCGAAGAAAACCTGGTATGAATCCCACCTCCCGTCGCCACGGTTGCTGTACTACTGCTGAGCTGCCGGGTCACTGGCTTGGCTCCTCAGCGAAAACCTGGTATGCATTGGACCTGCTGCCTTATTATACTCACGCTGTGATCAGCAGCAGCCGGATGCAATAATTGCATGCCAATGTGCATTGGCTCGTTTAGTTTACACTTGAAGTAGATTGGTCTATCGAAGCGATATCCCAATTAGTCGGTCACAGACGTGACGTCTCCATTCCCTCCTTCAGGGAACGAGAGTTACCATACGTAACCGAGACGTTTGGTTTTATATTGTATAATTGCATGTAAAAAATTAATAACTTTGTAATGCATGTGCAAAATGTGAAACTGCAATCTTATTAGCATACAATATTATATAATAATTATTACTACAATAATAAAGAACTTAAAGGGGTCATATGATGATGCTAAAAAGAACATTATCCTTTTTTGGTCTCTATGCCCTGCCTTCTGAAACGTCAATTTTAAAAAAAAAAAAAAAAAAACACATTATTTTCCACATACTGTACATTATTGTTTGAAAAGCGAGGTGTGCTCTGATTGGCCAGCTATCCAGTGCTTTGTGATTGGCCGAATGCCTCAAGCGTGTGATGGAAATGTTTCGCCCCTTACCATACTGGCATGCCGTGTCCAGGTCAAAACACCAGCGTGACAAGACAAAAACTTTAAAACCCATTATAAACGAGGCATTTGTTGCATCCAGTGGGGACATAATTACGGATTATAATAACTTATACTTTCTTTTTACGCATTGCGCTGCACTGCACCACGTAAACATAAAACCATGTCTGGATTTGTGATCAGAAAAATGACAAACAACAAGCGCTACTCTACTCTGCCCAAAACTTGAGTTGGAATCATCAGTGGCAAATCCTTTAAATATGTAAACATACTTACAGACTGTGAGTCAGAACAGCCGTCATTGTAGTCTACTCCCAGGTTCAGTAAACAGTCCTCCATAAAATGCGCTGCATACATCTGAATATTTGGGTTGAACTGTTCTGGAACAGTGTTGTAAATACAACTCAACCATTGATTTCTACGCATGTCCTCTTTTGAAAGGCCAAACAAAGTATTTTCGCTTTCACAACAAAACACACAGCTTATTCACAACATGGCAGCTGCGGTGCAACAACAATAATGTTATGCCTTCTTTCTTTGCTAAAACATTTGGCCGGTGTTATGCAAATCTTCCCACATCGTGATGTAGACATGTGGGGGTGTGTTTAAATCAGGCATTTATAAAGAATATCTCTTTGGGTTTGAGACTTTAGTCTTTGCAACTTTAGGGATCTTATCTATGCACGAAAGCTTGTAACACATTTCAAAGAGAAAGGAAAACTTGAAATTGCATCATATGTGTCACGGAGACGAACCCCGTGATTCCCTCTGCTGGCCAGCAGAGGGCACCATCCCCTGAATACTGACACACACGACGCATCCATCCATTCATTTATACTGACTACACTACATTTCCCACAAGCCCCGTCCTTGGACTCTAATCACTGTCACAGGTGCTCTTCATCAGGACTTGTGTATAAAAGCTGGACTATCACAGGGGATCAACGCGAAGTCTTGATTTGCTGTGTCTGTCATTTCTGAGCGTTATTACCCGTGTTTGATTTCCTGTTGCCTATCCTGTTTGATATCCTTTCCGTACCTTTGCTGCCTACCTACCGACCCTTGCTTGTTACTGGATTTTGATTCTCTGTTCTTCCCTACGTTGTTGATATTGCTGGTATTGACCATTGCCTGTACGACTACGAGTCTCTGCAATAAAGCCTGCATATGGATCCCATGTCAAGTTCTGGGTCATTACAGAAGACTTCGCCAACACGAGATCCAGCGGCTTATGAAGGTCTTCATACCACCATGGCGGCCCAAGCCAGTCAGATCGCTGCTAACCAGTTTCAGCTGAATCGACTGACGTCTATCACCGAGGAACTCGTCAAAGCCTTTCAGAGTCTCCATACAGCTCCCGCGGCCACACCAACGCCGGAAGCGTCCGCCATTGCCCACGTTGCAGGGACGCCGTCCCAGGTTAATCCCCGTCTCGCTTTCCCGGATAGATACAACGGTGACGCCAGCAAGTGTAAGGGATTTCTATTACAATGCTCCCTGTTTGTTAAACAGCAACCCACGCTGTATACAACGGATACTGGGAGGATCGCCTTTGTTTGTTCACTGCTGACTGAGAAAGCACTGGAATGGATTACTGCGGTATGGGGCTCCGATGGATCTGCATTCACCTCCTTTCAGGATTTCCTACAACAGTTCAGGGCAGTATTCGATCATCCTAAGGAGGGAAAGGGAGCTGGAGATCGCTTATTGGATTTATCGCAAGGCAGAATGAAGGCGGCTGATTATGCACTACGATTTCGCACTCTGGCGGCACAAACTAACTGGGTGAGCGACACGTTAAAAGTACTCTTCCGCAAGGGTCTGAATTATGATCTTCAAGCTGAGCTAGCATGCAGAGACGAGGGCAGAGATCTTAATAGCTTCATCCAAACTGACCATCTCCATTGACAATCTGCAACGTGCCTGACGATCCAGTTCTCGTCGCACTGATCACCCAGTCTTCTTGCCGTCTCATGAACCTACTGAGCCCATGCAGATCAACACGTACCACCTGTCTATGGAGGAGAGAGATCGACGTATCTCTAACAGGCTATGCATGTATTGTGGATTACCTGGCCATCAACGTAACAACTGCCCCACTCGTGCATCTATCTCCTCACAACGCTCGGTGAGTACTCCTCTCACTTCCATGTGTGATACCCAGTGTGTAAGCATTCCCGTTGAATTATGGATAAACGACAGACAAGTTATTACCTCTGCTTTACTCGATTCTGGGGCTGCTGGCAATTTCATTTCTGAGGAGTTCGCTAAGAGGTATAACATTCAACTGATTCCATGCTCTACCTCTCTCTCAGTGGAGACAATAGATGGTCGACCACTGGGTTCTGGATCCATTACTCACCTCACTCGCAAAATCTTGATGGCGGCTGGTTTACTTCACAAGTAGAGGATTCAATTCTACATTCTCCCCACATCTCACACACCCGTGATTCTTGGATTACCCTGGCTACGTCTGCATAACCCTACGATTTCCTGGAGAGAGGGTCAAGTTGTGAAGTGGAGCAATTATTGTCAACAGAACTGTCTTTCTCTGGTCAAACCCATTCCTGTCTGTTCCATGTCACTCGATCCAGCACAAGAGTCCATTCCCGATCTGCCAGAGGAATATGCTGATCTTATGGAGGCCTTCAGTAAGGAACAAGCCAACATCTTACCTCCTCACCGTAAATATGACTGTGCCATCGATCTTCTGCCAGGGCATTCTCCCCCAAAGGGTCGCATCTTTCCATTGTCTCAACCTGAGTCCGAAGCCATGAAGGATAATATCAAGGAAGAACTCCAGAAGGGTTTCATCAGACCATCCACATCCCCTGCTTCGTCCGGGTTCTTCTTCGTGAAAAAGAAGGATGGTGGTCTTCGTCCTTGCATCGATTATCGTGGACTAAACGAGATGACGGTGAAATTCAGATACCCACTTCCGTTGGTTCCTTCAGCCCTCGAACAGCTTCGCACTGCCCAGTACTACACCAAACTGGATCTGAGGTGCGCATACAATCTCATTCGCATTAGGGAGGGAGATAAATGGAAGACCGCCTTCTCCACCACCACTGGACACTATGAATATCTTGTGATGCCCTTCGGACTGGTCAATAGTCCATCTGTGTTTCAGTCGTTTATTAACGAGGTCTTCAGAGACATGCTGAACATATCTGTGATCGTGTACATTGATGATATACTGATCTACTCAAACACACTTCCCGAACATGTACAACACGTCTGAGCAGTTCTTCAACGCCTCATTAAGTACCAGATATACGCCAAGGCGGAGAAATGCGAATTCCACACGACCTCCACCACATTCCTAGGGTACATAATCAGTCCCGGAGGGGTGGCCATGGACGAGAAGAAGGTCAACGCCGTTCTTAACTGGCCGGAACCCACGACCCTCAAGGAATTACAGCGATTTCTAGGATTCGCTAACTTCTACAGGAGATTCATTAGGAACTTCAGTACGGTTGTCGCCCCACTTACCTCAATGGTCAAGAAAGGAGCTCACTGACTACAATGGTCAGAATCCACTCACCAAGCATTTCAGACCCTGAAGCAACGATTCAGCAACGCGCCCATCCTCTGCCACCCTGACCCTTCATTACCCTTCATTGTCGAGGTTGATGCATCTAACACGGGTATCGGCGCTATCCTGTCCCAACGTCCAGATCCCGCCGCGAAACTTCATCCCTGTGCCTTTTATTCTAGGAAGCTCAACTCAGCGGAACGCAACTACAGTGTCGGGGCACCGGGAACTCCTTGCCATGAAGGCAGCATTTGAGGAGTGGAGGCACTGGCTAGAGGGAGCCACGCACCCGTTTACAGTAATAACAGATCACAAGAACCTGGAATACTCACGCCTTAATCCTCGTCAAGCTAGATAGTCCCTGTTCTTCACTCGATTCGACTTCTCAGTAACTTATCGACCCGGCTCCAAGAACACCAAGGCGGATGCTCTCTCATGTCAATTTGAGGAGGAGGATATTCCTGTAGATCCAGAACCCATTCTGCCATTTCATGTAGTAATTGCCCCCATTCAATGGGACATCATGACTTTGCTCCAACAATACAGGGAGCAGAACGAGTCCCCAGTGGCCTTCCCAGTCGACAGAATCTTCGTCCCTGAACATCTTCGTGATCAGGTCATCAGTCAAGTTCACTGCCATCCATCTTCCGGTCACCCAGGTATCACAGCCACCATTAATCAGCTGGAGAACCGCTTCTGGTGGGAATCACTGCACAAGGACACAACCAACTACACACAGCAATGCAATAACTGTATCACTAACAAATCGTCCAAACAATCTCCTGCCGGTCTCCTTCAACCACTCCCCATTCCACAACGACCATGGTCTCACATTGCAATAGACTTTATTACGGATCTTCCCAATTCCCAGGGCCACACTACCATACTTACCATCATAGATCGATTCTCCAAGGCTTGTAGACTCATTCCACTACCCAAACTACCCACAGCTCTTCAGACTGCAGAACACCTCTGCAATTGGGTCTTTCGATTGTATGGCTTACCCGAAGATATTGTGTCAGACCGAGGACCTCAATTCACCTCTCAATTACGGTCAGCCTTCTTCAAAGCTCTGAATGTCAATGGCAGCCTCACCTCTGGTTATCATCCCCAGGCAACGGACAAGTAGAGAGGCTCAATCAAGAACTGAACCGCTTCCTCAGGACCTACTGCAACCAGAATCAGGACGATTGGGCTCGATACTTACTATGGGTAGAATATGCGCAAAACTCCCTTCTCAAACCCTCAACTGGTCTGACTCCCTTTAAGTCTGTACTGGGGTTCCAACCACCGATGTTCCCATGGTCAGGGGATCCAACGGACGTACCGGCTGGATGGCACGCAGTGAAGAGGTTTGGAATCGGGCTCATGTTCACCTTCAACAGTCTGTTCGAAGGCAAAAGGAGCAAGCGGACCGCCGAAGGCGCCCCGGTCCCAACTACCAGCCGGGTCAATGGGTGTGGCTATCAACACGGGATCTCCGTCTCCGGCTTCCTTGCCGCAAACTGAGTCCAAGGTACGTGGGTCCATTCCAAATCACTCGACATAATAACCCCAGTTTCTTTCCGTTTGGCACTTCCTAACACATACAGTATTTCTCCCACCTTTCATGTATCCCTGCTCAAGCCCGCTGCTGGTCCCAGAGACGAGGGAGAGGGGAGGTCCCGTGCACAGGCCCCTCAACCCATCACCATAGAGGGCGAGGAGGCTTACCAAGTCCAGGAGTTACTCGATTCCAGACGTCGGGGAAGAATCCTACAGTATCTGGTCGACTGGGAGGGGTACGGTCCAGAGGAACGCTCTTGGGTAAATTCTGAGGATATTCTAGACCCCAATCTCATCGATGAATTTCATCGCTTACATCCTGAAAGACCGGCCCCTCGACCCCGTGGTAGACCCTGACGTAGTTTGCCTCCTCGCGCCAGGAGGGGCACCCTCACCTGAATACTCTCTGTCACGGAGACGAACCCCGTGATTCCCTCTGCTGGCCAGCAGAGGGCACCCTCACCTGAATACTGACACACACGCATCCATCCATTCATTTATACTGACTACACTACATTTTCCCACAAGCCCCGTCCTTGGACTCTAATCACCGTCACAGGTGCTCTTCATCAGGACTTGTGTATAAAAGCTGGACTATCACAGGAGATCAATGCGAAGTCTTGATTTGCTGTGTCTGTCATTTCTGAGCGTTATTACCCGTGTTTGATTTCTGTTGCCGAACCTGTTTGATATCCTTTCCGTACCTTTGCTGTCTACCTACCGACCCTTGCTTGTTACTGGATTTTGATTCTCTGTTCTTCCTACGTTGTTGATATTGCTGGTATTGACCATTGCCTGTACGACTACGAGTCTCTGCAATAAAGCCTGCATATGGATCCCATGTCGAGTTCTGGGTCATTACATAATGACCCCTTTAAGCTGCTTTGTATCTTTATTATGTAATGCAAAAGAGATTTATTAAAACAAGTGTATGAGAGTCATGCATCCATTTAATCTTGATCAAGAACACTAATGATCAATGAATTGGAGCTGTATCGGCCTTTAGATCTTCTTAAAACATCAAATAGCCTTTAATTTGCAGGTTATAACTGCGGTTGTAGACTTGTGAAGATTTATTTTAATTGCGGATCCCATACTGCAACCTAAAAGAAATGTACTCTATTACTATTCATATTCAAGTGTTTGTGCTGAAAATTGTTAATGTGCATGCAGTAAAAAAAATATGGACGTAGTGTCCGTGACGTCACCCATAGACTCCTCAATAGCGGTTTTGAAGCTCAAATAGACTGTAAAAAAATTATGGACGTAGTGTCCGTGACGTCACCCATAGACTCCTCAATAGCGGTTTTGAAGCTCAAAGTGCGCAGAGCGGGCCATCGCCATCTTTTGCAGCGCGTCACCGCGCGACTCTCCCGGAAAATCGAAAATGGGCAAAAAGGCGGCAGCTGGTTGCTGAAGCCACGCCCACCTAGCGCAACGGCATTCTCAACAGCGCAATCCACCTGTCACTCAAGTGGCCACGCCCTTAATTATGCAGAAATTTATGGCTTAATATAAATTTTAACGGATAAGTTATAAAGAAATTCACCCCCCTCACAGTTAAAAAATTAGCTATATAGACCAAAAAAATTTTTGAACCAGACTGTAAAAAAGTTTTTTTCTGCTGTAAAGTTGGACATTTTAACATGGGGAGTCTATGGGTCTGACTCCCTTTTGCAGCCAGCCGCTAGCGGCCAGTCGATGAATTACAGTTTTAGTCACTTCCTTGGCTTCACGAGAAAGAGTGGGAGGTTGCCGCTCGGGTGCCTCACATACATGAGGAATATCTATAGAAAGCTTGAAATGTCTACTTTTAAATAAACCAATTCAAAACGAAAGAAAATGCTCCCTGATTTTGTAATCTGTGAAGGCTGCATTTCTGTGGAGATGAGAGTCAGCACCGTGAATTTCATCTTTCAGCCAAAAAAGAAAACTTAAGTTTATTAATAAATAATTAAAATGTCTCCTTTTTCACAATTATTAGGCTACTTCTGCCTGTGCTTTGTGGCAAACTAAATGCATGTGCTTATGCAGGGAAACCTCCCAAGAGGGAGCCAGATAGTAAAAAGAATAATATAAAAACATACAATAGTCAATGTACAAAAAAAAAATAAACAATATATAATATAGACAGTTATTTATCTACAGGTATAATATTTGCAAATTTGAAATGTAAATAAGTATGTGTGTCAAATAAATAATGTATAATAGTGTTGTGTTTTTCCACGTTTATTGTTATGTGTTCATGAGATGGATTGCCTGTGGAAAGAAATTATTCTTGTGCCTGGCCATTCTGGTGCACAGTGATCTGTAGAGTTGACCAGATGGCAACAGTTCAAAGAGGGAGTGTGCTGGATGTGAGGGGTCCAGAGTGATTTTGCTATAGCCCCTTTGCTCACTCTGGATGAGTGTAGTTCTTGGAGAGAAGGGATAGTTGTGACAGTGATTCACTCAGCAGTCTGGACTACCCTCTGTAGTCTTCTGAGTTCAGATTTGGTAGCTCAGCTGAATCAGACAGTTATAGAAGTGCAGAAGACAGATTCAGTGATGGCGGAGTACAACTGTTTCAGCAGCTCCTGTGGCATGTTGAACTTCCTCAGCTGGCGAAGGAAGTACAACCTCTTGCTGAGCCTTTTTAACAATGGACTCAATGTGATTGTCCCACTTCACAGTAAGGTCCAGTGATGTCCTTCAATTAAGCCAAAACCAGTCTTTCAAATTATTTCATGGCCACAGATGGTAGTCACATGCTGTAGTCATTAGGTCCACATATTTTGGGTTTTCTTTGGAATGGGGATGATGGTGAAGTGTTTGAAGCATGAGAGGACTACACACAGTTCCAGTGGTCTGTTTGAAGATCTGTGTGAAGATAGGGGCCAGCTGGTCAGCACAGGTTTTCAGACAGGCTGGTGTCACACTGTCTGGGCCTGGGTGCCTTTCTGCTCTTGTTCTTTCTGAAGACCTGACACACATCATCTTCACTGGCCTGAAGTGCATGTGTGGGAGAAAGGGGAGGTGTACTGGGGTATGGTTTCTTGTAATTGGTGATGTCTTTCAGATCTTTCCACACTGAAGCAGGATCACTGGAAGAGAATTGGTTCCTTAGCTTTCCAGAATAATTCCTCTTTGACTCTCTGATCTCCTTTTCCTGTGTGCATTTGGTCTGTTTATACAAGACTCTGTCCCCATTTCTGCGAGCATCTTCTTTGGCCTGATGGAGATGTCTGAATTCTGCAGTTATCCATGATTTGTTATTGTTGTAGCTTACATGAGTCCTGGTAGGAATGCACGTCTTCACATATAAGATATAAGAATGTTTACAGTCTCTGTGAGCTCATCCAGATCATTTGCAGCAGCTTCAAAAACACTCCAATCATTGAGGTCAAAACAAGCTTGTAAATCCCGCTCTGCTTCATTAGCCCATCTTTTAACACTCCTTAATATGTCGGTACTGTATGTCGGTATGTATGTTGTATAAGATGAACTAAACCATGATAAGAGAGCCCCACAGCTGCCCATGGGGACAGAGCTATATGCATCCTTTATTGTGGTCTAACAATGGTCCAATATATTACTGTCTCTGGTTGGACATGTAACATGCTGTCTGTATCTGGCAGTTCATGGGAAATATTTGCTTTATTAAAGTCCCCAGAATGATTATAACAGAGTCTGGGTGTTGTTGTTCTGTGTCTGTGATCTGATCAGCATTTCTGTAAAGCTGAGCTCACGTGCGCTTGCGGAAGAATGTAAACTCCCACAGCGAATAGAACGGCTTACAGTTAATGAAGATCGCTTCCAGATCTGGACAGCACATATTATTTAATGCTGTTACATCTGTACACCACCTTTCGATGATGTAAATACATGTCCCGCCGCCGCACGATTTCCCCGTTGATTCTATGTCGTGGTCTGCTCTAAACAGATGAAAGCTCAAGCAGATGTAGCATGCTATCCAGAATGGCGTCATTCAGCCAGGTTTCCGTGAAACACAGAGCAGCAGAGTTTGAAAAATCCTTGTTTGTCCGGGTAAGCAGAAGAAGTTTGTCTGTTTTGTTGGGTAGAGAGTGGAGATTTGCCAGATGAATCCGTGCTGCCTGAATCACTTGTACAGCGCCATTGCTCCGCCAACTACAACATTCAGCAAAACGTCCGAATAATCCAAATCCGGTAGAAGATTTTGTGGTGTGTTCTGCCGAATGTTCAGCAGTTAATCCATGGTAAAACTTATTGTGTTTGAGAAACAAAAAACAGGAAAAACTAACAAAAACATTACAAACACTAGAGAGCTAAGCACTGAGGCGGCCGTCTGTATCACAATCTTGTTTGCAAAATAGCCTATAAAACACATTCATAGATGGATACTTTTATGATGTCTGGACTCTGTTCGGGATTTAGAAAAACATAAAAAGAGGGTTCAATATATTGGTAATGAATACATTCAGTGAGAATTTATATTTCAGGTTTTTGACTGCGAATGTCACATCAGTAACGCTGGAATTGCACAATAATGAAACTAAAAATGATTAGGCCTACATGATGTTTCTCAGGACAGTTTCTTATTACTGCAACATATTTTTACGTTTGTTTTGCCAAAACGACTGCAGCGTTGCCACGTACAGTGCAAAACTGAAAATAGCACAAAGCAGCATATACATGAAGAACCAAAGTTTTTGTCTCTTTGGCAGATGCGCGTCTCTTTCAAACACCAACCCCCTCCAGCTGGACTGAATTCAGTCGCACTACTGTTGCTTAGTGTAAAATAGACATGCTCTATCTAAAAGGGAACAAACATACAAACAAACAAAAAAACACAATTTTGAATTTGAGGATTTGAACCTGTTGCTGAAATCACTGACTACCTTCTACCACTGGACTATGGATTAACGTGATAAACCAAACTTCCCTTTTCCATTGCGTGTTTGCGCCACGCAAGACAGACACACTCTTCATTCAGGTCACTTCACAATAATGTAAATAAACAATGTCATCAAGCAGATAATTCTTGTGTGTTTATTATAGTGTTCAAATGCTGATCTTAAAGGCCTAATATATATATATTAACTGGCAGTCCAGTTAATTACGAAAAAATTACATATATATATATATATATATATATATATATATATATTATTTTTTAATAATGAACTGGACTGTCAGTGAGCATGCTACTTTTTGATACTGCTTTTGATGAATAGCCTACAGCAAAAACTACTTAAAACAACATTATAGCAATGTTTATTTTTTAAGCTCACATAAAAATTATTAATGGAACAAAAGCACATTTTGCTGTAATAATAACGACAACTTTTTTAAAGTAGTCTGTTTCTTAAATATGACCAAAAGCATGGATCATACATTATTAACGTCTTACTGTCATTATTAGCCCTTCATGGGATTCAGTCTTACATGTATTATGTAGTTTATTGTGAATATAAACCATCAGTTTCGGACACGGCAAAGCTAAACTGCAACCTAGTTTTTAGAGCTTTGCATTTCAGCCCGAGCTAGAAATGCTCATGCAGACAGACGGCAGAAAGCGCATTCTGTTTATTTTCTCTATTTTACAAAAGCATGTTTTGTTGATATTCATGTGAATGTACATAAAATAAGGGTACTCCATTTAAATTTCTGACTGAAATATTAGTCTTATCTGTATGAGCAAAAATGGCGGCGTACTTCAAGTTGTTTCCACTGTTATGAAGAACAGAATGAAGTGATCGCGCTGTCGCCTCCAGTAATTAATAAGTGCACATCAACTTTCCGTACAAACTACAGATATACGCCTAACAGTGGACTTTCAAATGTTTAACAGTGGACTTTTAAATGTTTAAACTAACATTGTAATATGATTTTAGTTTTCTATATCTACATTTTTTTTTAAGCAAGTTGTGATGATTTGAATTAAATGATTAAATAATAATAATAATTATAATGAAACAATAAGAAAAATAACTTTTCAATTAAAAACAAAACTGAACTATTTTAATGTGACTCAGGCAGAGAATACACTGTCGGCCAAGGGCCAGCTGTAGGGCTTAGGTTTAAGGGCAAACTCTACCTGATTTCTGTGTTTGGAAACAAATGTTGTGAATCAGGAGTTGTTTTCTAATTAAATGACAAAATTCTTAAGTTGTATTGTGTTGTCTAATTTATTTATTTATTTATTTTAAATGGATTAATTATTATTTAAACACGTTTTAATTAATACAAAGGAACAATAAAAAGCAATACATTTCTTAATTCATGGACATAATTTTCGGCATGTCATTAATCTTTGTATATGCGAATACAATGTGTTAAAAAGGCCATATAATGAATACGTATGTGTGACCTGCTTAAATAACCAAATTATTAAATGTAAGTTTCAAGCCTTTCATAATTTGTGACATTAATGTGACTATAGTGCCAAATATCTGTTAGAACTAGCCCTAGCCTATAACACTCACAAA